>NW_027528818.1:1980551-1993597 GCF_008692635.1 Crocuta crocuta
GCTGTCTCTCTCTCTCTCTGTCCTAGAAATTAAAAAAAAAAAAAATAAGTGCATCCATATCTATCTTCTACCTATCATCTGTCCTATCTGTCCATCCATCCACCCATCTTCCGTCTATCTACTCTAGCCACCTAAATCAACAGATCAGAGTTTCAATTCAAGTCACTGGACGAGGTGCACTAAATGCTTAGAAAACAAGAGTGCTTGGAATAACCCATTTGTTTGACGTCTGGAAACACTTTACAAACAACCTCCAGGAAAATAACAAAGCAAATAGTGCTGGTCTACCGCAATGGAACAGATATGGTGTGTGATCAGTTAGCTGCAACCCACAAATAAACATAGACAGGCAATATAGCAAGCAAAAACAGAAACCACATTATTGTCCATCACAGACTGAAGAGTTTAGAATAAACTTAAAGCCTCATATGTGTGACTTCTAGACTCTGAAAAGAAGGTTAAAGCTTCAAGGACTTCCTGGTTTTGTATAGTAAGCTCCCGAGTTTCCCTTTAACACCAAAGATCAACATTTATTTTAACATCTACCCACTTTGACCAAAGCCTGTCTTGGGAGTCCTCATTCCTGTTGCTCTCTCTGGCTGCTTTAAGAGAATAGAGCCACATGGCACTGCAGGCCTTGGCCTTCCCTGGTACAGTGATAGTTCCCTTGTCTTGTATCAAGCTAAACCTAGGGCTGACTGGTCCCCCAAAATGGCACCATGAGAGGTGAGCTTTTCCCATGCATTTGGGCTACAGTTCTACATTTACCAAAATTAACAGGCATTCTTTTCTTACTTGGTAATTTGAAACACTTTTTTCTTTCTTTAAGTTATGCTTATTGGATCTGTCTTAACTTTCTTTCACTTAGTCTCTAAGGACAGATGACCATCTTCATCTCCATATGATATTCCAAGTAGAAAAGTGAATTGTTCACTTTTTTGCTATCCTTAATTATAGGCTTTCATCTGAACCTATTTGCAAAATGGAATTGACCATAATTTAGGAACAAGAATGGAATTATTTTGTTTCTTCTGAGTCTGAGGCAACAATAATATGCTTCCTCTTCCAGTGTTTCATTTTCCCTTTTTGAAGCTTTAGTCTTTTTTATTTTTCCTGAAGAATCTACTTGGTTACTATTCTTCCGCTTCCTTTTTTAAGATCTAGGATAGTACCATGTTATAAATCAGGTTTATAGAGGTTAAATTAAGAGACTAGACTTTCATTATTGAAACCACTAAAAAGAAATGATAATTGTGTGACATGATAGAGGTGCTATTGTTGCTACCATGACAATTATAATATACAGATATGTCACATCAACATATTGTATACCTTTAATTTATACAGTTTTATATGTCAAATGTATTTCAACAAAATTATTGCATTAGTCACTAAACAGTGATTCAAGGAAATGAGAAGATATTTTGTCTAATATGTTGAGGTGAGATGAGACCTGTGATTAGAGATAGGGAAGAGCAAACAAAATAACTAACTCATTTGTCCAATTGACATTAGATGCAGAAATTAGGTGGGGCATCACTTTTTACTTCTCGTAATGCTTCTTTTTCAGAAAGATGGAAAATAAACATGATTTCGTAGGTTTAGAGACCAATGGTCAATGGTTGTCTGGGCAGGAAAAACGCTAGGCAAACTACCCTCTGACCTTCTTTATTGGTGTTCTGATAAGAAAACAACAGCACCCTATTACTTCTATCCCGACAAATTTTCCAGAATGTACCCAAAGAATTCGGTGAGAACCATCATCATGCCCTGATAAACAAGGAAAGAAGATGTTAAAAGTCATTGTAGTTCTTGGTTAATGGCAGTGTTCTCCAAAGAGAGAAGAAAATAATCTGATCCAATTATGAGAAATTATGAAGTCTATTGGGAAGGGCCAGAGTTCTGCAAAAAAGAGGAATATTGTTTCTTCAAAATGTTTCTAAGGTGATAAATAATGCTTATGTTTAAAAGGTATGATTATAAAAAGGTCTCATTAAGAATCCATGACACTTTTCATGGGTGGGCAGATTGAAGCAGAAATGGGAGTACCATATTTATTTTTGCTCATGAACCGGACCCAATCCTTCCCCACCATTATTCTTCTCTTATATACAAATTTAAAGAGGAATACAGGTCAAAATTAGTCCTTATCCAGCTAATGCCTTGGTTGTTACTATGCTTTCAAAAGGGCTTTCATCAAGGAGTGAGAGAACCTTCTTGAAAGGGGAAGAAGGGTTTGAGGTGTTGATGAAGTTGTAAAGTAAGAGACTAGAAGGAAATGCTTGTGAGCTAGAGCTAAACCTGAGTGCAGGAAAGCCATGGCAGAAGGAGAAGTGGAAAAAAAAATAAATAAATAAAAGAAATTATTATCTTTTTAAGTTACATTTTAATCATAAAATTGTTTTAAAAGTTCAAAATGAATGTAAAGAAATCACTAAAATTTTAATACCCAGATAAAAGCAAAATTAATATTTATTAAAATTTTTCTCTCTTCAAATAAAAAAGGAGAAGTGACATCTATAGGGACACCCTCTGTCAGAAAGTCTGTATCATAAAATGACTATTAATTTTATGACATTTATTTATTTGTTTATTTTATTAATCATTCCTTAATCCTAAACACTAAAGAGTTACTATGTGCCAGTCACCATTCAGAGTGCTTCTAGGAGCACCTGGGTGGCACAGTCAGTTAAGTGTCCAACTCTTGATTTTGGCTCAGGTCATGATCTCACAGTTCATGGGATCAAGTCCCACATCAGGCTCCACACTGACAGCATGGAGCCTGCCTGAGACTCTTTCTCTCTCTCTGTCTCCCTGTCCCTCCCCTGCTTGCTTGCTCTCTCTCTCTCTCTCTCTCTCTCAAAACAAGGGTTCTGTTGGTACGTGCTGTTTTTAAAATCAGTTGGGGGCATAACACCTCTTATTCTGGCCATCACAATAATTTAATAAGTATTTAACGGCTTTCATTCTAATACAGCAAAAGTACATTTTGATGTTCACAATTGAACATTGACTGTGATGAGGGACCCCTTGAGCTGTGTGTCAAGAATGCTCTTTGAGGAATTTGGGCCGAGACCTTAAGAATTAGAGAGAACCAGCCCAAGAAGAGCCAAGAGAAGGGCATTTTAGGCCAGAAGACTAATAAGTGCAAACACCCTAAGGCTAAAATTGCTTGCCTGTTGCATGATGGGGAACCAAAAGGTGACTTTTAGTACAAGATGAGATTAGAGACATTGGTAGGGACTAACTTATGACAAAGGATTTGGACACTAGAATATGCGTGACAGGAAGCCATCAGATGGTGTAAGCAGACAAGTGCCATGATATGATTAATGTCTTCAAACGATCACACTGGCTAAGGTAAGGAGAATGAATTGGCGGGGGGAAACAAAGACATCTCCAAAGAGGCTAGTTTAGGAATTCATGTAAGAGTTGATGATGTTTTAGGCTAGGATCATAGTAGTCAAAAAAAATTCATGGTAGTAAAAAGCACATGTCAAAGACACATTTTGGAGGGAGAGCTGATAAGAATTGCTGAAGGATTGTATAGGAGTATAAAAAAGGGAAGGCAGTAAGGATAACACCAAGGGCTTTAGCTTGATCAACTAGGTAGCATTAAGAAGAGAATACACAATGAAGACAGATATTTGAGTTCAGTTTTGTACATGTTAAGTTTCATGTACCTATAGACTCTGTATAAATTATTTTTTTATTGTATAAGTCATTCCAAAACATACTGGCCTAAAACAACATCAATTTATCATTTCTCACAATCTTGAGTGCTGGCTGACTGACTGGCTCTCCTGCTGGTCTCATTTGAGCTAACTCATGTGGCTGCGCTCAGCTGGATAATTTTATGGTCTAGGAGTTTTAGGATGACTGAAGGTTTCATTCACCTAGCTCCAGCTTGGTGCTTACTGCTGCCAGGGAAACCTGCTTCCCTCCTGGTCTCCCATCCTCCAGTAGGCTAGCTTGGCTTCTCTACATGGCAATGTCTCAGGCTAGCTATCTAAGAAAATGAAAGCAGAGGCTGTAAGTCCTCTTAGGACTCATGCTTTGCCATTTTACCACATTCTGTTGGTCAAAGCAAGTCAGAGACAAGCCCAGATTCAAGGGAAGGAGAAATAGACTCCAGCTGTTGTTGAGAAGAGAACCATAGTCACAAGGCAAAGAATCATGGGAGAAATTGTTGCTGCCATCTTTGAAAGCAGTCTACACCCTAGTGGAGATATGTAGACAATTAGCTTTGAGTGTGAAACTAAAAGGAGAGTCTCATTTTGCCTACATGTCTTTATTGCTAAGTAGTTATCCAAGAATTGAATATCAACTCAGTTATTGATCTCTTAGGTTAAATGTTACTATTTGCAGACGGATTTTTCTTCCTGTAACACTGCTGATTTTCATAGGAACGTGAGATAATATAAATACTATATTAACCATCAATTATTTTATTACAAATTATAAGCTACAACTTACCAGTTGTAATATAAGCAAACATTTATTATCTCACAGTTTCAAAGAGTCAGTAGTTTGTGTGGTTCCTTCTCACAGACCCTCATGAGGCTGCAGGCAAGTTGCTACCCAGGCCCTCAGTCACTTGAAGGCTTGACTGAGGCTGATGGATCCACTTTAAAATGGCTTATTCACATGGCTAATGGTAGAAATTCTTACTTCCTTTCTACATGGACTGCTGCAGAGGGATACTTGAGTGTTTTTACATGTCAACTTCTTTCCCAGAGCAAGTGATTCAAGAGAGAAGGTAAGAAGGAGGCTGTAGTGCTTTTCATAACCAAGTTCAAAGCAACACATTGTAACTTCCGCCATATTGTTTGTTAGAAGCAGTCTATGTCCAACACACACTGAAGAAGTAAAGAATTAGGGTTTTATTTTTAAAGAGAAGAATTGAAAATATTTTGGAGAAATTTCTAATCCAATGAAAGTATATTTGGTTGGGAGAAAGTTAAGTTCCTTTCTGATTGCTTATTTGTCAGACTTCGTGGTGCAATGAAGAGAAAATCCAAATTAGCTAGATGTTTTCTCTTATAGTTCAACCTCCTTCTAAGATTTTACCTGCCATGGAAGAAAATGTTTATGTTTTTCAGCTCAGAATGTTATGCTGGTAAAAGTAGAAGGGACTGAGAGGCAAGAGCAGTGGGAGGTATAAAAAATTAGCAGGAAGGGTTTTAACCCAACTCCTTATTACCTCTGAAAGCTCCTATAAGCCTCTTCAAATAAACACACAATAAAAATATTGTTCCTACCCTGCAAATGTTACTTCAGGGCACACTAGCTCCGTCTCCTCCTTGTTCCCATTCTCTTATCAGATTTCTACTTATAACCTCCTTCAGTACAACATTCTGGAGCTGCCTGTGGGCTAGGGGGAAGAGGGATGTGCTCTACTTTCTTCTGGGCTCAAGCAGGGAAAGGGGCTTTGGCTCCTCAAGAGGGCCTGACAGCAAGTCACAGGCAGTGATTAGCCTCAGTGGAGACACCTTCTTGTAGACTTCAAAATACAAGAGAGAGCCAATAAGACCAACATCAGTTCTCAAAAACACCCTATATCTACATCCCAGCTTTAGACTGGGTGCTGATGATACAAAACTTCTGCCCTCAAAGAGCTAATAGCATAACATGAGGAGCCAAAATATATAAACAAGTAAGTGCATTGAATGGTATAAGCACTAACATATGGTAGATACCACTGAAGTGAAAGAAAGTAGGGAGGGTGCCCAAAATATTTCCTAGAGGAGATTTACATTTGAGTTACTCTTGAACAGCAAGAGAGAAGGGCCTTCAGGCAGGAGGAGCAGCAGAATGAAACATGAAAGGAATTGACACAACTTCAAATGGTATAGTGGGCCATAGAAACCTTGGAATCAGATAGTATTGGCTTCCAAAAACAGCAACTTTCAGGATTCAGCTGAGAGAAAGGAGAGGAAGGAGAGATGCTCATTACATTTATTATTTATTTAGGGAAGGATTACTCTTATGGTTCCTTTTAAGGCAAATCCATTTTGATCAAAGGAGTACTTACGCAAATGATTGCCTTTGAGATGAATATTCAGCACTTTTTAAAAAAAAAAGAAAAGAAAGGGACTGGATAATATGTGAAACCCCTTTCTTGAACCCTTAGATACTTTTACATTTTAGGACATATGTGTCTGATTTAGGTAAACTAAATATATTCACCAAATTTCTTCTTATTCCTAATAATGAGCAACACTGACGCTTAAATAAAATGGATTTAGGAATAAATTTACTAGTATTTACAACAATAATAGTATTTACTAATTGCAGCAGATATACCATGAACCAAACCTTTGAGAACATGATGCATTAAGGAAATATGGAGGGCAGGGGACTTTAAAGTATGTAAAGAATGTTCCCAATTTAATTTCTCTGGTTATTTTCCAAGCCATCGTCATTTCCATAAAAAAATTAAATATTATCAAAGAACTTAAACCTTCTTAAACATTTTTATTTTAATGAAAGAGTATGACAGCAGATTTACTGTAATATCTTCATTTAAAAAACCAAATTATTTTAAATACTGAATTAGAATACTTTATTATTATTAGAATAATTTATTTAAAATATCTTTAGGCTAGGGGGGCTTGAATGGCTCAGTCAGTTGAGAGTCTGACTTCAGCTCAGTTCATGATCTCATGGTTCAGGGGTTCGAACCCTGTGCTGGGCTCTGTGCTGACAGCTCAGAGCCTGGAGCCTGCTACAGATTCTGTGTCTCCATCTCTCTCTGCCCCTTCCCTACTCATGCTCTGTTTCTGTCTCTCTCTCTGTCTAGAAAAAATAAACATTAAAAAATAAAATATCTTTAAGCTAAAGATGAAAAACAAAAGTAGGTTTCCTATTTTTCCTATAATCATCTTTCTTCTGTTTGGTGTTATAGTTTATGTTTTTCTTTATAAACAGGCATGTCCCTTAGATCAGGGATGAGTAAACCGTGGCTTGTGGGCCAATTCCAACCCATTGCCTGTTTTGTGGCCCATGAGCTAAGAATGATTTTTCTATTTTTAAAATCACTGAAGAGAGAAAAAATAATATTTTATGACATATTAAAACTATATGAAATTCAAATTTCAGAGTCCACAAACAAGGCATGAGTACAGACAGATGCATTCATTTACTTACATCTTGTTTATGATTGTTTTCATGTATGAGAGCAGAGCTGAGCAGTTGCAAAAGAGCATGTATGGTCCACAAAGCCAGATATTTACCTTCTGGGCCTTTGCAGAAAGTTTTCTGACCTTACCTTATATAAAAGGTTGAAATGCATCTATATGATATTGTATTGTATAGCCCTTACACTTTTAGCTAGTTAAGTGTTTAAAGTGTTACCCTTCTTCCTAGTTTTGGAGAAGGGAAAACTGGACATGAAGTTTTTGGATCAAGACTTTGAACTTATGTTTTACTACCTGATGAGACATTATCACCAGGGTTGAATCAAAAAGTTTTGATTTGAGCCTACAGAGATAGTTTTTGATGATTTTAACAAAAGTGTTGAAAGTATGTCCCTACATAGAATACCATGAGGCCACTCCTAAGATCACTTGAAATATAAATATAGAGGGTTACAGTGTTTTGCACACTTTTGTTGTCTGAAATCCTATAGGGTAGTAGATGAAGTATAATATGAATTGTTTTGGCATCACCGGCTTCCTTGAAAGCCTCCATGCATTTACACATCTGTGTCTGCAACAAGAAGGGATAATTGTTCTGCTCTGCTATTGCTGTTTATGAATCCGAAGAACAAAAAGGCAACAGAATAAACAAAATGTCATGTTCATACAAATCTTGATTAGGGTAAAATCATCTGGCTGGCATTGCTTGTGTACAAGATCACCAGCAGGGCTGCCAGCTAGTGAGAGGAGCCTCACAGTTCCCGGGTCTTGAGTCTCAAAATTTGGAACAGCTTGTTTGAGGGCTTCACAAAAGCTAGATCTACCCCCAAATAGTCAAGATCCAGTCTCTGAGTCTTTTCTGCAATTAGTCAATTTGTCTTTGAGAATTCCTGAAGTCCTAGGCTATTTCAGAATAATTGCAGCATCCATTATAGGGTGCTTGCAAAAATATGCTCAGTTAATATCTCAGAGCAGGGTTTCTCAACCCCAGCACTATTGACATTAGGGGCCATATAATTTCTCTGTGACTCCTGTGCCCTGTATGATGTTTAGCAGCATCCTCGACCTCTTCCCACCAGAAGCCAGTAGCACTCTCCCAGTTGAGACAACATAAAATGTCTCCAGACATTTGCCAAAGATACCCGGGGGCAGGGGATCATCTCAGATTAAGACCCGCTGTTTCAGAACACGATTCCACAGTGTCATCCAAGGGGCTCTGAAGAGCATTAAACCCTGAGAACAGAACTACAGGCATAACTCTGAGACATCGCGTGTTTGGTTCCAGGCCACCAAAATAAAGTGAATATTGTACGAAAGTGAGTCAAATGAAATTTTTTTTGGTTTCCCAATGCATATAAGAGATAAGTTTATACTATGCTGTAGTCTATTAAAGGTGCAATAGCATTACTTCTAAAAAAGAAATAAAAAGAGGGAAGTATATACCTTCATTTTAAAATCTTACCATAAACTGCTAACCATTATCTAAGCTTTCAATGAGTCTTCATCTTTTTGCTAGTGGAGGGTCTTGCCTCAATGCTGAGGGCGACTGACTGATCAGGATAGTGATTGCTGAAGGTCAGGGTAGCTGTGGCAATTTTTTAAAACACAACAACAATGATTTGCTGCATTGATTGACTCTGCCTTCCTTGAATGATTTCACTGTAGCACGTGATGCTGTTGGCTAGCATTTTACCCACGGTAGAACTTCTCTCAATCCTCTCAGACTTTGATGCTGCTACATCAGCTATGGTTTATGTAATTTTCTAAATCTTCTGTTGTCATTTCAACAGTCCTCACAGCATCTTCACCAACAGTAGTTTCCATCTCAAGAAACTACTTTCTTTGGTCATCCATCAGAATCAACTCCTCATCTATTCAAGTTTTATCAGGAGACTGCAGCACTCAGTCCCACCTTCAGGCTCCACTTCTAATTCTACTCCTCTTGGTATTTCTACCACGTCTGCAGTTACTTTCTCCTCTGAACTCTGGAGCTCCCAAAGCCATGCATGAGGTTGGAATCATTTTCTTCTAAACTTCTATTAAAGTCGATATTTTTATCTCTACCCATTAATCACAAATGTTCTTAATGGTATCTACAGTGGTGAATCCTTTTTAGAAGGGTTTCGATTTACTTGTCCCAGACCCAGAGAAATTACTATGTATGGCAGGTATAGCCTTATGAAATGCATTTCTTAAATCATAAGACTTGAAAGTCAAAATAACTCCTTGATCCATGGGCTGCAGAATGGTTGCTGTATTAGCAGGCATGAAAATACATTCATCTTGCTGCTCATCTCCATCAGGGCTCTTGGGTGACTAGGTGCATTGTCAATGAGTCATTATATTTTGAAAGACTCCTCTTTTCCGAGCAGTAAGTCTCAACAATGGGTTTAAGATATTCAGTACACTAAGGAACTCACCAAACTACACGCCCGAAAAACAAACAACCCAGTGAAGAAATGGGCAAAAGATNCAGTACACTATGTTATAAATAGATGGGCTGTCATCTAGGCTTTGTTGTTCCATTGATAGAGGGTTAGCATAATTTTTAAGGGTCCTAGGATTTTCAGAATGGTAAGTGAACATTGGCTTCACTTGAAAGTCACCAGCTAGTTAGCCCCTAATAAGAGAGTCAGCCTGTCTTTGAAGCTTTAAAGCTAGGCATTGACTTCTCCTCCCTAGCTGGAAAGTTCTAGATGGCATCTTCTCCCAACATAAGGTTGTTCTGTCTATGTTGAAAATCTGTTGCTTGGTGTAGCCACCTTCATGAGTTACCTTAGCTGGACCTTCTGGATAACTTGCTGCAGCTTCTCCATCAGCACTTGCTGCTTCACCTTGCACTTTGAGGTCATGGAGACGGCTTCATTCCTTAAAGCTCATGAACCAACCTCTGCTAGCTCCAAACTTTTCTTCTGCAGTTTCCCCACCTCTCTCAGCCCTCACAGAATTGAGGAGAGTTAGGGTCTTGCTCTAGATTAGGTTTGGGCTTAAGGAAATGTTGTAGTTGGTTTGACCTTCTATTCAGACTACTCAGGCTTTCTCCATATCAGAAATAAGTCTGTTTCACTTTTTCATCATTCATGTATTCACTGACATAGCACTTTTTATTTCCTTCAAGAATGTTTCCTTTGCATTCAAAACTTGGCTAACTGTTTGGCACAGGAGGCCTAACTTTGGCCTATCTTGACTTTTGACATGCCTTTGTCACTAAGCTTAATCATTTCTAGGTTTGATTTGAAGTGAGGGATATGCAACTAGTCTTCTCACTTGAACAGTTAGAGGCCATCATAAGGCTATTAAATGGCTTAACTTCAATATTGTTATGTATCAGGGAATAGGAAGGCCTGAGGAGAGGGAGAGAGATGGGGGCCATGGCTGGTCACCGGAGCAGTCAGAACACATACAACATTTATTGATTAAGTTCACTGTCTTACATGAGTGTGAGCCATGGCACCCCAAATCAATTACAATAGCAACATCAAAGATCACTGATTGCAGAGCACCCTAACAAATATAATAATAATGAAAATGTTTTAAATATTTTAAGAATTACTGAAATGTGGCACAGAGACATGAAGTAAGCAAATGCCATTGGAAAAAAAGGCATTGATAGGCTCCTCAACATATTGCCATAAACCTTCAATTTGTAGAATATGCAACATATACAAAGCACAATAGAATAACACATGCCTGTAGACTAAAAAGACTCAGAATCTGCATTTAAGGACATAAAACAATTATCTAAAAGAGGAATATTTATTTATGCATCAGATTTCAAAAATAGTTATAAGTTTGTTTATAATAAAGATAAAAACAGAATATTTAGTGGATCTTTCACCCGTTCTCTTTCACATGCTTTGTGGATGAAAGAGTTGAATCTTCAATCCAGTGTCCTTGTCTCCATCATCCTCCATCCATTCATCCATCCAACAGATGACTGAACACCTCCTGAGGGCTTGGACTGACTCTCTGCTAGGTGGTGAGGCCAGAGCGCACAGTTACCTTTTGGTTACACTGCTCCAGTCTCTCGTAAGAAACCTTTAATGGCTTCCTTCAGCCTAGAAAATAAGGTCAACATCAAAATTAAAATGTGGCATTTATCGTGTTCTTTGTCATTTACATCTCATATCTATTCCATCTCTATTCATCTAAGTTAGCATTTCTCAATTCTGACTGTACATTAGAATATCTCAGGGAGATTTTGAAAACGACCAAGGCCAAAGCCAGACCAATTAATTGATTCCCTGTTGTTGAGCATCAGCTTTTTATAAAAACTTTCTGGAAGGGCCCCACATGGAAACAGGAGACCTTGTTATTTAAGGCACATACAGTGACCTCATTTCTTTTTGCCAATAATTGTTTAGAAATGGGCACATGGCAGGGCATCCTCATGGCATATGAAGAGATGTCTATACATGTGAAAGTATGAGTCCGGGAAAATTTTCCTCACTTTAAAATATTGGTCATGGAGGGGCGCCTGGGTGGCTTAGTCGGTTAGGCGTCCGACTTTCGCTTAGGTCATGATCTCGCGGTTCGTGGGTTCGAGCCCTGCGTGGGGCTCTGTGCTGACTGCCAGCTCAGAGCCTGGAGCCTGTTTCAGTCTGTGACTCCCTCTCTCTCTGACCCTCCCCTGCTCACGCTGTCTCTCTCTCTCTCTCTCTCTCCTAGAAATAAATAAATAAAAAACATTAAAATATTGGTCATGGAGGAAAGGACCTTATTTTCCCACTGGATGCTATTAGATCTGGATTTTACCCCCAACTGCTAGAGCCCTCTTGTTTCAAGCCTGAGAATGAAGTCAACACATGGAAGAGCAAAGAGATAAGAGACTTCATCACACAAAGACCTAGTAAGCCTGATTCTTCAGAGTTCCTTGATGTATTAGAAAATGAACTGTCTTTTAAAAGATCCAATTTCAGTCTTTTGTCACTTGCAACCAAAGCATCCTAATTTACATAGCATTTCAGGATCTGCTCAATCCTCCCTGATCCATCCTCTAAAACCAGTCATTTTGTCCACACAGGGCCATACTGATGCTATAGCCACTCCTGACTATCTGCCACCCCTGGTTATACCTCCATAGTTTTACTAATATTTTCTCTCTCAGTGAAAGAGCACTNTTAAATAGACTCAAAATATATAATTTTTTAAACTTCTTAGAGGTTTACTTTTTATGTACTTAATGGCCCAAATATGTAATAAATCAAGAAACCAGAATTCTTCCATGTTAAGAATCCACCATTCCTAGAGTCTTGGCATTTTCATTTGTTTGCAGCCTACAGAAAGATGAAGAGAGAGCTCAGAGACAGAAAACACCCACTTCTGAAAAACTGTGGCTCAGTAGCATTTAGCTGTTTTGGAATTATGAATGATCTTTCCACCCAGTTGGCATTTTTCTCCAACCAGACTGTAAGTTCTTTCAAAACAGCAGCTATTTTTATGTTCTTGCCTAGCTTGGAAGCTTTATTCTGCAATGACAGTCCTCAAACTTTAGGTGCATCAGAATCATCAGGGGTATTTTTTATAACAAGGTTTCCTAAGCCCTACTGTTAGAGTTTCTATTTCATTTGGTCTAGGATAAGGGCTACAAATCTGTGTTTCTAACAAGTTCCTGGGTAATTCTGGTGATATTGGGAAACTGATGACCTAGACTATACTGATTATTATTTTACAGTTCACAAACAGTAAGGGGTATACTTCTGAATTTGTAGTAGTAGGAAGGAGGCCCAGAATTTAGACTTAGTGCCACATTTTTAATCTGTACCAACTCCTCTATCTCCTTCATGTCCATTTATTTATTTATTTATTTATTTATTTATTGCACTTGTTTCTGAACCATCTTATTGGAGCAGGGAAACTTGAGTAGAATAACTTTTCATCTAGTTTCTTAAAAAAAAAAAAAAAAGG
>NW_027528818.1:1993733-2061665 GCF_008692635.1 Crocuta crocuta
AGGCATAGATGGGGGCACCTGGGTGGCTCAGTCGGTTAAGTGGCTGACTTCAGCTCAGGTCATGATCTCACAGTTTGTAGGTTTGAGCCCCGCATCAGGCTCTGTGCTGACAGCTCAGAGCCTGGAGCCTGCTTCGGATTCTGTGTTTCCCTCTCTTTCTAACACTCTCCCGCTCACACTCTGTGCCTTTCTCTCTCTCAAAAATAAATAAACATTAAAAAAACTTTTTTAAAACATAGATGGATTTTATAAAACAGAAGAAATCTTAAAATCCATTTTGAAAAAGTGACTTCAGTTTAAAAGCATTAATTTAATTTAAAAATCCTCCAATTTGTCTCAGGGAAAGGAAGAGAAAATACTAGCAAATTTATGACAAAAAGATTTCTTTGGATCATTGATTTTTGCCATGATAACTGTAAGATTTCCAATAAGGAAAACAATATGTCCTTTGAAGTGACAGAGAAGTTTGGTTAGATTTTAAAATTTAATGTTTTAAAGTATAAACTCATTACAGTTTTATTCCATACAACAATAAATTCCCTTTTGAAAACTAATTGTATCACTGGATGTGTAATTTTCTCTTAAAAATAATAAAGACAGTTTTATTTTGATGAGACTTTTCTGAAATTCTAAGAAATTAACTGCATTACTTAGATTTTTCTGGAAGACACTGAGCAAAATAATAAAAGTGGCTCATATGAGTTGCCAGGTCATAAGAAATTGTGATAGAAGCTTATTCATCTTGAGTCATTTAAAATTGAACCAACTCTGGAAGAAAAGAGTATAATGAACATTACTGGGAAAGAGGCACAAATGAGGCATGCTGATCTGATTTGTCTTTCTAGAATTGGGGTGACATTTCACTCTTCACTGAATTTGCCAAGACTCAACCTAATACATGTTTAGAGCATTTATAAGGTAATAGAAAGCCTAAAACAAAAGGAGCTCCAAGGAAGTGACCATATTGGAAGAGAGAAAATGTAGTTGTTTTTCCTAAAAGTGAACAATGGTTCATGAAGCTTTAGTATTAGGTTCAGAAAACCTAGAATTGATGAAAATTGGAGACAAGTTCAAAGAAGCTTTCATGTTAAAGTAGATTAAGGCAGCCACTAAAACCTAGAGTCAATAGAAGGGCCAACATACTTTGGGTTTTTAAAAAATTTTGTGTATCTAAGGGGTTTCATTTAAGTTATACCTGTATGCCCTGTGAGGAGAGAAACTTTAAGTCAAATAGAGCGTGGAATAGAAGAGCTGGTAGCAGAGAGTAAGGCCTGAAGGTCTGATAAAGAGTGTGAGTAAGGCAAAGTTCCTAGCAAGTGAAGCCATAGTTTGGGCCCCAAACAACATAAGCACAATGGATCCTGAGAAAGTAGAGGCCAAGAGACCCCTGAAAGGTTGGATGGTGAAATATGCCATCTAACATATACTTTTGAGAGTGAAAGAGGGTGCTATTTCTAAGCTCACCAGGAAATAGACACAAACTGGGACCATTTCTGCAAAACGTGGGGTTATATCTCCTTGACTGACAGGTGAAGGAGGAAGCTGGATATACCGTGGGAGATTATGATAGTTGAAAGAAAATTAGGCAAGCCATAGTTTACCAGGTGGGTCAGAAGTCCAGTGATCATACTTCCTGAATTTTCTGGACCAGTTTTGAACCTTGATGTTTTAGATTTTAAACCAACATTAGTATTTCTCCCATATTGTTAAAACCCTCAGAAATCTCTTGATCAAACATGTGGGAGACCATACTGTGTGAGGGTCAGCATGTACTCAGACCTCAGTAAGAAGAATGGTTCTAGTATTTTTCTAGCTGTGTGATCTATCGCAACCTGTTTCCCTGTCTGTAAAATAGGGACAAGAATAAGTACTTTTTCAGCTGTTGTAATGATTGAATTAGATGGTGTATGCAAGTGTGTGGCATGGTGCTTGACGTACACTCAATAACTCCTTCTAATAGCTCCCATGCTGCAGAATCTTTTATTTTTTTATTTGAGTATGATTGACACATAATGTTACAATAGTTTCAGGTGTATAACATGGTGACTCAATGACTTTATACATTATGCTGTTATGCTATGCTTACCACAAGTAAGCATCTGCCACCACAGACACTGTTATAATACCTTTGGCCATATTCCCCATGCTGTATCTTCCATTCGTGTGTGGAATCTTTTAAACTAAGACAGGATACAAAAATATTTTAGCAGTTTCTTTGTTCTAATGGATTTATTTATTCAATAGATATTTATTAAGCTCCTGGTGCATGATAGATGCTCTGCTAGACACCAACATTAAGAAAAGAAAACCATCTTGGCCTCAAACTTACTGAGATTTCAGAATAGAAATAAGAAAAGAACAGTGAGGAAACAGAATATCAGATAAGGAAACAATCATATGTAATATTTCAACAGGGATTTCCATTACCTTTTCTGTACCTGTAAGAGCAGAATTTGACTGAGTCTTGGAGAATGGCACAGACTTCCCAGTTCCCGAGAAAATGTCTGTGATGAAAAGATGATTCTGATTGAAGTTCAGAACAGAATGGAAGGGTATCATCAGAGTGGCTATGAGTCTTCCATTTTGCTTAGGAAAGATATGATTCTGATTTTTCATCCAGAAAATAAGGTGATCATACCACCAAACATATAACCTGCTCATGAGATAACAGCGTGTATGGGGTTCTTTGGATCAAAGAAGCAGATTTATGTCTCCGATATTTCTTTATTAGGTAGCTGCTCAAATAGGTCTTATCATGCACATTCACATTTTAAGGAGATTTCCTACTTAAAATTAGTATTAGTTTATAATCATGTGCTATTTATTCAAAAGTAAAAATGGTAACAACAGAGGAAAAAATTTAGGCATAGGAGTTAAAAAGCAATATTTTTAGTCAATAAATATATTGCCCTGCAATATGCAAAGAATATGAATATTACATGGGTTAAGTTTTCAGAGAATCTTCATGTCTCAGATTTGTCTTTAGAACAAGTTATCATGAAATCGTTTTGAATATAGGTTCTCCTTATCGTCTCTCTCTAGTAAATTCTCAATGATTTTATAACTTCAGCAATGGTTTAATCTAACTCCATATTCAGAAATGGGGGTGGAGGGGCAAGGGATTGTTTTCTTCAACCTCATTTACACTTAACCTCTTAATCTTTTTAAAATTTTTTTAAAAGTGCATCTATTTTGAGAGAGAGAGTGCAAGTGGGAGAGGGGCAGAGAGAGAGGGAGAGAGAGAATCCCAACCAGGCTTCACACTGTCAGTGCATGCCATGGTGCTACGTATCTCTTCCCAGTCTGCCTATTGTCGAATCCTGATAGTCAAGAAAATGAAAATCTGTGTAGCCATTTTTTCCCCCTGCACTTTTTAGTCATGCTCACTTGTAGTAAGATGCCAGATACCATGTGACTTGAAAGTCTTGCAAATTATGCTCCTTATTTTGAAGACCGTTATAGCCTATAGTTTTTATCTTACTTTATTTTGTTAAATATTTATTTATTTTGAGAGAAAGAGAGAGAGTGAACAGGCACATGGGCAGAGGAGGGCCAGAGAGAGAGGGAGATAATTCCCAGCAGAGCTCATGCTCAGCACAGAGCCCCACCTGAGGCTCTATCTCATAACAGTGATATCATGACCTGAGCTGAAGTCAAGAGTCAGTTGCTTAACCGACTGAGCCACTCAGGTGCCCCTATAGCCTATGGCTTTTAAACATCAGAGTGATGCTGACCTGAGTTTGAACTCTCCACTCACTGTTTGACCCTGGGTCAAATACATAATGCTTTAACCTTCTATCTGTCTGTCAAGCAGCTAAAAGTGAAAAAAGACACCTATCTCCTAAGGGTGGTTGGATGAATTAAATGAGATAATGTAAGGAAGATTCTTTGTAATAAGGTACACTATAAATTATTAGTAATACAAATATTAAATTGGACTTTAATAATTGAAGTGTTAGATGACAGATTTTATCACTGAAAATTGCCACAGTGTAACTTCTGATCCAGAAAATAGCCACCAATTTACTTCATTTGAGGAGATAAACTGCAAGTTTCATCTTGTTTCTACATTGTTCATCATTGAGTCCCAAGTGACTAACACAATGTTCAAAACATATCATATGCTTAATAAATTGTTGTGGAAGAATTAACAGATGAATTGCCCAAGCTGAAAGAAAACTTTTTGTTTTATAACCAAGCAGCATCAGCCCATGTAACAAACTACTGATCAACAATCAGAGCAAGAGACTTAGAAAGCTATTCTAGCTGCCAAAAGCTCTAACATTTCCTCAAAGGACATATCATAATATTTAATTTAGTAGCTATTTAGTTTAGACATGGATAAATAGGATGATCAATAATTTGTAGCTGCAAACTGCTTTCTAATATGTATCATTTATTTGGTAACTTAAATAGGTATAAGATTCCTCTGATTTCTTTCTATATCTAAGTCAAATATTTAATGATATCATACTCATAAGAGAAACAAAGAAGTCTGTTTCTCCTATTTGGATCATTGTTCTTTCCTACAGCAACTGGCTGTGTTCGTAATAACATATTGCCCTTCAGGCATCTTCTGTGTGCAGAGCTCTCTGTACAGTGATTAGAATGTGTCTAGTCCTGCAATGGAAGGCATCACAAGTTCTTGTAGGGCTGGTTTAGTGGTGACGAATTCCAAGTTCTGTGGTGAACTCCACTTTGTACTTTGTACCCTTATTTCACTCAACATGGAGGGCAATGAACTTCAAACACCATTCAATGTGTAGAAAAACTGTGATGAAGTGGAACAAAATCTTAGTGTACACTTGAAGTTTTTAGGAATTATTAATGAGAAGAGATCATGATTATTATTATGTTAAAAAGGCTGGGAGAGAAAATTAGAGCCTCACTCTAGTCATACACATATTTGTTCATTATTGGTCCAGACAAATTCACCCAAGATATTCGAGGACAAATAAATACAAGTCAGTAAGGTATCCTTTAGATTTATTTATGATGAAAACCACCACATGTTTGATAACCGTTCTTTAATTAGGGCAATAGTTTGTAACTCTCCCTTTGTTTTTTACATTTAAAACATATTTGTTTTCCATTCTGAAACAGTTTGTAAAAAGCACTGAACCAGAAATTTAACTGTAAACAAAATATGTTTTCACTTTAGTCAAGCACTGTTTGATAAAGCATGTTTCACGGGCAATTGTACCTATTATTTCCAGAGGGTATGAAGAAGTTCCCCTCTAATTTCACCTAAACAAAGCCTGCCTTCTGTGGAGGAAGTAGAGAGGGTAACAGAAGATTTGCAAGAACCTATGATAAACTAAGAACACTGATATCACCAAACAGATCTGTGGAGTAGAAAATAATGGTAAGGAAAACATACATATTGGACACACTTGTTGGCCCCATAATTATGTATATGTAGTTTATCATTTTATGATCAATACTATAAAAGAAAGAAATAAACAGGAGAATTTACACCTTAGTTAACAGAGAATCCAAAATTGGACTTTAAATAAACAGAACCAATATTTTTCAAGAGGAAAGAGAAGATATTACTTTGACCTAAGAAGAAAGAGTAATACAAAATAAAAAATTTTGTAATAAAAAATTACAAAAATGAAAATAAAATTGTTAAATTAGTTTAAAAACATGATAGATCATGATAGATCAGATGAATAGCATCATGGATGTCACTGAATAACAAAATGTCAACTAGAATATCAAGTTGAGGAAGAAAAATAAATCAAGAGGCAATGATAATCAAATAAATTATTTGAACTAAGTGTTGTCTAAATAAGAATTGATAGCACAAGAAGAGAAAACCAATGGGGTTTGGAGAAGGGAGTAGAAAATAAAGGAGAAGATAAACATTCTCAGAATGCTTAAGTAGAAATTTATTGTCTCATAGTTCTGGAGGCCAAAGTCCATAATCAAAGTACCCACATGCTCCCCTTGAAATCTGTAGGGGAGTATCTTTTCTTGCCTCTTCCTAACTTATGGTGGTTTACCAAAACTTGCTGGCATTCTTCGACTAGCATATGCAGCTCTTTAATTTTCGCTTGTCATCACACAGAGCCTCATGTATATGTTTCCTCTTCTTACAAGGACACCATTTATATCTTGAATTAAGGGTTCTCTCTACTCCAGTGTGATCTCATTTTAAGTGATTACACCTGCAATGACCCTGTTTCCAAATAAGGTTATATTGTAAGGTACTGGAGTTAGAACTCCAACATATCTTGTTGGGGACACAGTTTAATCCATAGCATACACTATGTTCATGGAACAGAAGAGTCAATATTGTTAAGATCAACTCTCCCCAAAATGATCTTCAGATCTAATGTAAGCCAATTAAAATCTAAGTAGCTTTTTTTAATGTTTTTGTTTTGTTTTGTTTATTTCTAGGAGAGAGAGAGAGAGAGACAGCGTGAGCAGGGGAGGGTCAGAGAGAGAGGGAGTCACAGACTGAAACAGGCTCCAGGCTCTGAGCTGGCAGTCAGCACAGAGCCCGACACGGGGCTCGAACCCACGAACTGCGAGATCATGACCTAAGCGAAAGTCGGATGCTTAACCGACTAAGCCACCCAGGAGCCCCTGCTTTTTTTTTTTTTTAAAGAAAGTAACAACTTGAATCTAATCTAGAAATGCCAAGGACCTGGAATTTACAAGCAATATTGAAAAAGAATAGTCAGAAGACCTATATTGCATGGTTTCCAGACCTAGGATGCTGCAGTAATCAAGAGAGTGTGATAATGAGAGGACAGAGAAGTAGACCAATAGAACAGAACAGAGAACACAGAGGAGGGGCGCCTGGGTGGCTTAGTCGGTTGAACGTCCGACTTTCGCTTGAGTCATGATCTCACGGTTCGTGGGTTCGAGCCCCGCGTCGGGCTCTGCGCTGAGTGCGAGCTCAGAGCCTGGAGCCTGTTTCAGAGTCTGTGCCTCCCTCTCTCTCTGACCCTCCCCTGCTCACGCTGTCTCTCTCTCTCTCTCTCTCCTAGAAATAAATAAAATCACGCTGTCTCTATCTCTCTCCTAGAAATAAATTAAAAAAAAAAAAAAAGGGAACACAGAAGAGTATCCAATACATATTAGGTGAAATTATTTCTGACAAAGCTACCAAAGTAATTCAAAGAAAAAAGGTTAATTTTCAACAAATGGTAAGGGAACACTGGAATATTTCCATGGAAAATAACTTTTTCCTTTCCTCACACCATACACGAAATTAATCCAAAAATGTATTGTAAACTTAAATGTAAGAGCTAGAACTGCAATGGAAATTATTTCTACAGCCTTAAGAATCAGTGAAAATTTTCTTAAAAAGAATACAGAAAGCACTAAATATACAAGGTAAGATTATTAAATTTGAATTCATCAAAATTTAAAACTTTTGGTTATTAAAAGAAACCATAAAGGAGTGCCTGGGTGGCTCAGTCGGTTGAGCATCTGACTTCAGCTCAGAGCCTTGAGCCTGCTTCGTATGCTGTGCCTCTCTCTCTCTCTGTCCCACCCTCACTTGCACTTTGTCTCTCTCTCTCAAAAATAAATAAACATTTACATATTCAAAAAAGAAACCACAAAAGCCATTGAGTGGGAGAAAATATTTATAACACATATCTTACAGAAGACCCGTATCCAAAGTATGTAAAGAACTGATTTCAACAATTAAAAACAAAAACAAAACAGGGGGAAAAACCACATTTTTTTTTAAATGGGAAAAAATAAAGTCTGTTCTATTTATTTATTTTTATTTTTATTTGAGCATAGTCGAGGCACAATGTATATTAATTTCAAGTTATACAACATAGTGGTTCAACATAGTGGATAAAGTTTACACATTATCCTGTGCTCACCGCAAGTGTAGCTACTGTCTGTCACCATACACTACTACAATATCATTGACCTTATTCCTTATGCTGTGCCTTTTTTTTCATGACTTAATCATTCCATAACTAGAAGCCTGTATCTGCCATTCCCTTCACCCACAATAAAGTCTTATTTTAAAAAGAAGAAAAGGACAAAAGGAAAGTCTAACAAAAAAGATACACATATATCTAATAAGTATATGAAAATGGGATCAACATCATTACTTGTCAGAAGACTATAAATTCAAATGGCAAGATAAAATTTTACATCAAGTAATAGCAACTTGAAAAAGATTGACAATAGTAAATTTTAGTGAATTTGCAGACCATCTGGAACTCTTCTATATTTCTAATTTGGGGGTAAAATGTTAAAACTCCTTTGTAAAACTGTTTGCCAGTTTCTTGAGCAGTGAAATATACATCTATCTTATGACCCAGCATTCTACTCCTAGTTGTTTATCGAGAAAAATGAAAACATATGTCCCTAGAAAGCCTTCTAAATAAATTCTCATACCAGCTTTATTCATAACTGTGAAAAACTGTATGCCCAGGTGTCTATCAACAGGAGAATAAATAAACTGTGGAATGTTCATATTATGGAATATTACTTAGCAACAAAAGGAATGGACTGCTGAGTATTCAATAAATATTAAATCTCAAACACAAAATACTGAGTAAAAGAAGCCAGGCACAAAAAATATATGTGGTGTATGATTCCGTTTATATGAAGTTCTAAAACAGGTAATAGAGACCAATCAATGATGATAAAGTACAGAACCGTGGTTGCTTCTGCAAGGGAGATTGACTGAGAGGGGCACAATGGAACTTTCTGAAATGATAGAACCATTCTATATCTTGATAGGATGTAAGTTACCAGTGTTATTTGTCAAATTTGATACAACTATTTGCTTACGTTCTGCACATTTCACTCTAGGTAAATTATACCTTGGTTAAAAAAATCATAAAGTAGGGCTGGAAAAAATAACAGAAAATGATTCTGATTATGAAAGATCATTGATGACCTTAGGCAGATAGTTTCTGGAACACATTAACAAAGCATTCTTTACCAGACCATGGCTTTAGTGAAAGCTGAGTAAACAAAGAACTTTGAGATAACAGGATGGATATTGTTAAAATGCTGATAGGCAGAAGAGAAGGTAAGGAGATTCTTTGGCACGAGATCTTGCCAAATTTGTCAAATAGCAGCATGGAATGGAAATAGAAGAGAGTGAAAGTCCCTCCCCAATTAACTGCCTGATGAACCGTTTTGATCTAAAGGAGAATTTATCAGCAGCAGAAGCTTCCTGACAGCCAGCGACACCAGTGTACCAGCTCTTATAATCTCAGGGTCAGAAATATTGATCATACATGTCTTGAGTAAGTCTGGGTTTTTCAAAGCCTAGCTTCGAAGAACAAAAGGATTTCTCTGGACCAGTGGGATCTTAACTCCAACCAAGGATTTCGGGGACAGTCCACCCTGACGGTAGTTCCACAGTATGGTTTGGCACTCTTGGTAAGCAGGTGAGATAAGAATTTAGGTACTTCAAGTCTTGGGTCATTCATGTGCCAGACACTCTGTCTGGTGTTCAGGATATAGCAAGAAATGACTATCCAGGAGCTTGTCATTTAGAGCGAGAGCAAAGTAGCTGGTTTACACACTGTGAGTTTAGGACTGGTGATCTCTGTAGGCCTGGGGAAGAATAGAGGTTGGGTCTGAAGGGAATGGGAGAAAATACATACATCGAAAGGAAGCCCAGGAGATTATGAAAAAAACATAGCTTTTCCTTCTATTTGTTTTCCTTCCTTGTCTCCATCAATTCCCAAGTCCCATCACCTCTCCAAGTCAGCATTATCCAGCACTGCCCATTCCACTGACAACTCATATTACGTTGTGATAAGACTCAGGCTTGGAGCTCTGAAGGAAGCCGCAGGGTGAAGACTCAGGTTAGCTATTCTTATGAGGAGTGGGACTGATGAGAGGTAGGAGTCACATGTTGAGAAAGGGGGCAAGGAGAAGAAATTATGATAACAACAGGTAGTAGCCTGACATACTTCCTTTCCCCCCTTCTCCTTTTCTACTGTATTTTCCATACAATTCCAAGCTCCCTACGGTAAGGCATAACAGAAGCAGGTACTGGACACGAGTATGAGTCCAGGGCAGAAACCTGAATATCAGTGGGGCCAAGCCTCTTTGAGGGGCAGAGCTGGCAGTGAATGACAGGGTTGGTAGTGGGATTGATTGGCCAAGAGAAAGGCATGAGGTGAAGGAGTGGCAGAAAGAAAGGAGGTGTCATAGAAGCCATCACTAAGATAGTATCAGAAAAGCAAGCCCTTAGCTGGGGTGCGTCCATGACAGTGCATATATGTGCATGAAATATACGTACGTGGTGACTCTAACACAGCATTCATAAGATGGGGTATTCTTGTACAAGCAGCCAGCAATAAACGTTTCGATTATTTTCATTTTTCTCTTTTTACACGCAAAAGAACAGCTCTCAGCAACTGGCATTAGGTCACACAGCTTGGACATGGCTTGATATCTTTTAAAATAAGTCTATTTCTTTTGGGCTTAAGACTAAGCCAATGTTAATGGTTGCAGTTTCATATTCAGTAGGTTTTACCTAAAATTATTTGCAAATATTTTTTTAATTTAATGAAAATATACTTTCCAAGTGCTTTTTAACTTAGGCAAGGTCTCTCTCTCCCTCTTTTTCTCCCTCTCTTCTCTTTCCCTTTCTATCTCCCCTTCCTCTAATAGCACCTTTTTTCATTATCATCTATAAATAACAAAGATTACACATATGTGTAATGGACAGCAGAAAGAAGGATCAATATTTTTTAACTCTATGGGGAAAATCTTACAATTATTTAGTCATATTTTCATGATTTTTAGTCTTAATTTACATTGATTACATGTACATTTCTGGGTGCTATCATGATCAGCATTTAGACCTACCACAGTATTGTGAGTTTCCTGAGGGCAAGAACTCTGCCTTCATCCCTTAATTCATCCTTCCATGCCCAGCACCTCATCACTCTTGAGTGGTGTTCTTGAAACTGACAATGCAAGATTTGCAATGAAAGATACGTTCCAAAGAAGAAAAGAATGATACCTGAAGGCAATAGGGAAATACAAATAAAAATGTCAGTGAGATACCACTAATATACCCTAGCTGTATCACTGGATAGATCAGGTACTTCTAGTATACCTATTAGAGGTGCTAATGTGAATAATTCTGGTGGTATCTAGAGCTGACAGGCAAGTATAGTACTCTCAGAGATGCTTCTGGGAACACATAATGTAGAGCCATTCTGGAAAGTCATTGGCAGTTTCTTATAAATTTAAACATATACCATATCACCTAGCAATCCTACACCTACATATTTACTTAAAAGAAATGAAAATCTGTATTCAAACAAAAACCTGTACATGAATGTTTATGGCAGCTTTATTCATAATAGCTAAAATGGAAATGACTCAAACATCTTTCATAAGTCATATGTCCATACAATGGAGTACTATTCAGCAGTAAAAAAGCAAATCACTGATACTTGCAAAAGCTTGGATAAATCTCCAAGCATTTTCTTAATGAAGGACCCAGTCTCAAAAAAGTACACATTACATCTTCCATTTGTGTGACAGTCTCAAAAAGACAAAATTGCATGACAGAAAATGGAGCAGTGATGGCCAGGGTTAGGTGAGGAGGAAGGTGTGATTACAAAAGGCAGTATGAGGTGAATTTTGGAGGTAACGGAACTACTCTGAATCCTGTTGTGTTGACAGATACACAAATATATACATGTGTTAAAATTCATAGAACTTTAAACCAAAAATAAAGGTCAATTTTCGTGTATGTTAATATAAAAATAATATTAGAATAACAAATTATAAAACATAAAACACTAAAGACATGTAACACATTTGGGGCGCCTGGGTGGGTCAGTCAGTTAAGCACCCAATTTCGGCTCAGGTCATGATCTCTCGGTTTGTGAGTTCGAGCCCCAAATAGGGCTCTGTCCTGACAGCTCAGATCCTGGAATCTGCTTCAGATCCTGTTTCTCTCTCTCGGCTGCTCCTCCCCCCCCACACTCTGGCTCTCTCTCTCTCAAAAATAAATACACATTAAAAAACTTATAAAAGAAATGTAAAGCATTTGTAACTAGAACTGGAAATATAAACTAAACACATCCAACCAAACTTCAACCCCTGAGGGACTGCTCTCCACAGGAAGATCACAAATTGCATCTGTTTTGCTCATGGCAAACCTAGAAATGTGCCCTGATGTAAGTTTCCATTGTATCTGTCGATTGGTCTCTGTGTGTAGATGGCTCAGTAATGAGCACCAATTCTTATATACTTCTTTTTTAAGGTTTTATTTTATTTTTGGGAGAGAGAGATAGAGACAGAGAGAGACAGAGCAGGAGCAGGGGAGAGGCAGAGAGAGAGGGAGACACAGAAACTGAAGCAGGTTTCAGACTCCAGGCTATCAGCACAAAGCCCGACGTAGGGCTTGAACCCATAAACCGTGAGATCATGACCTGAGCTGAAGTTGGACACTTAACTGACTGAGCCACCCAAACATCCTTCTTACATACTTCTAATGCCCCTGATAAAAAACCAAATCAAAGACAGGACTGGCATTACCCAACTGGCAATACCCCTATTTTATTTTCACTGTGGATAGCCATCTTGTGCAGGTCATGTGGCTTACAGGAATTGTTTTTTCTTTCTTCCTATGGATCTAGAGTCTAGATCGCAATGTCTGTATGAATTAATGTGTTTATCTTTGTGAACTGTGTGTGCATGAGCCTGTGCGGTGTCTGTGGTATGTATACATGCTCAAAATAACTAGATGAATCCATCATTCTGCACCTATAACCGCTTTGGGACATTTTTAAGAAGCTAAGGCCCAAAGTGTCAAACCTGACACTGCACTATCTTGCTGTAGGAAGCCACTATTCTTACTCATCCACCCGCTGCCAACAAGGCGAAACTGCTGTATTCCAATTTCAGAAACGAACAATGTTCTTCTGGGGATACTGTGTCTTTGAGAATGCTAGGGAAAGGAAGAAGAATGAGTCATCAGACAACAATATCTTTGTGGGAGAGGTGTGGATATTCCCTTAAGAAGTGTCCGGGGACATTTGGGGGAAAGTTTGAAGGACAGGCCCTAGGGACCAGGGTCTGTCCGCAAGGGCACACTTGGGAGAGGGTTCATTTTGATGTGTGTTCTCTCCTCTTGGAAAAGAGTTATCAGGCATCTTATAAGCCATATAACTTTGTGTTTACATCCCTTGTGGGGATCTGTTTCCCTTAGTGGATCTCAGCCCTTCGCTGAGGTCTGAGACGCCCTCCTACATTAGCGTTGTGTGGCAAGGGAAAACCGACGTAAGCGTGGACAGTGAGAGAATGTGTGTGCAGCTCCGCACGCCCCCTTGCACTATGCTCGAAGAGAAGGCATGCAGGATGGCAGTGGACCCATGGTCGTCAAGTAAGCGGCGGCCTTCAGCAGAACCGGAAGTGTGGTCACCTGTTAGTGACTACATCCGGGAGTAGACTTGAGGCACAACCCTTTTGTTGTTTAGAACTGCAGAGCAGCGTTTCTCAAGGGACATCTACAGACCTGGGGACTTATACCGTAATAAGTGGAGATTCCTAGGCCTTACTTCAGACATGCTGTGTCAGAACCTCTGCAGGTGCAACGGAAAAATCTGCATTTTAAAATCTGGCTCCCAGGCAATTCTCATGCAGCATAAATTCTGAGATTTTTGTCCTCAAGGTGAAAGTAAGGGCCACCTTTTCTCTCCTTTCTTCTTCCCTATTCTTTCTCTTCTTCCTTTTCCTCCTTCTCTTCCCCTCCTTCCTTTTTCTCTCCCACCTCATTTTTATTATAATTGTTATTCATATCGTTATCTTTACCCAAGGAACGACAGGGTAGGGATTTTTCTACAACAGACTAATTTACTTATGAACCAAAGGTCTAAAAAGAACTATGAAAAGTAGTATTGCCTAGACCCTCCCGTCACCCTAGTTAGGGATGAAAAGTTGCTGTATTGCGTGCTTCCAGAAGAGAATACCGTTTCTATAATTAGGGGTGCTGCCTCCAGGGAGCAACCATGATGGAAGAATCATTTTATACAAAGTCTTCTAGAAAATTTCTCCCTTGGTGAAGAAGGTCCGCATTAGTTATGTGAACCCAATAAATGTATCTGTCAGCAAGAAGAGCAGTAATAATTCTGTTTACATGTGTTTTTATGTGCAGTCATTTTCAAAAATTAAGTTTCACGCCCTAAGTATATTGTTACAATACATGAATATTTCATAATCTGGAACATTTCCCAAATGTTTTGGGTTAGTAACACCACCTTTTTTTTTTTTTTAACATTGTAAAATCCATCTTCACTCTTCTCTGAGTGACTTAGGTTATAAATTTCAAAAATATTCAGAGTATTTGTACTATAGTGTTAAATTTGATGTTTTATAATTTTTAATGCTTAAAATGTACCCTTGGTCTTGGCAGGAAAAAAGTAATAAAAATTTGAAACAGTTGAAGTTAGAGGGAAGAAAAGTGTATCTCTTCTGAATGTGCAGGAGTTTCTTAAGTCCATTTGAAATTGCTCCTTATATGCTACATCCACAAGAATGTGATTCATCCATTGTGTTCAGTTCTCTTAGAAACCAAGTGTATTAGAGAAGACTTTACAAAATCACTTTGGGAGAAATTACTTTTGATTTAAACTAGTATCTTTGTAGGTTTAAAGCCTGTTGGGTTAGAGAATATTAGCTTGGAAACATTTGTTTTATTTTAAAATTATACCCTGACATCTTATAACTTTGACATATTTATTGGCTACCTCCAACGTGCTCCACGAAAAGTATTCAGTGAGTGGATGATATTTTTTAGATAAATAAAAACACCTGCATATATTGAGTGCCAGGCACTTGGCATAAAATAACTCTTTATCATTACATCCTAACATTCTATTTATTCCCATTTTATAGATAGAAATATGGATAGTCAAAGAAGTTACAACTTGCCCAAGCTCCCATAACCAGGAAGGAAAAGAGCTGGATTTCAGGCTCAGGTCTGCAGATCCCAAATTCTTTATTTTTCCCAATGTGCCAATGACTTCTCAACAGCAGGTAAAACAATGCTGAAGTCTGGGTGCCTGGGTGCCTGGGTGGTTCAGTTGGTTAAGCATTGAACTCTTGATTCCTGTCATATCATGCCTCATGGTTCAAGAGATTGATTCTTGCATCAGGCTCCATGCTGAGCATAGAACCTGCTTGGAATTCTCTTTCTCCCTCTCTCTGCCCCTCCCCCACTCACACTTGCTCCCTCAAAATAAATAAATAAACATTTAAACACAGTGCTAAAATCAATATGCTTGTTCCATTTCAAATTTGCTTAAATTCATCATTTTGAAACAGATTTCAAAGGTTTTAAGATAAATGAATATTATTTTATCACTACAATTGAGTAAATAATGCAAATATCATTTACTATAACCTATGAATATCACTCTAAAGAAAAAGTAAAGAATAGAAATGGATGAGTGGTCTCTTCTTTAGGCTTCCATAAGACCCTTTTAAGAAATAGCCTCCAACTGCAATACTATTTTATATTTTCCGAACTATAAGAATATAATTTAAGGGGTGCCTGGGTGGTTCAGTCAGTTGAGCATCTGACTCATGATTTTGGCTCAGGTCAGGATCCCAGGGTCATGGGACTGAACTTCCCATCAGGCTCCATGCTGAGTGTGGAGCCTGCTTAAGATTCTCTCTCTTTCCCTCTGCCGTTCTCCCCTACTTGAGTTCTCTCTCTTTTTCTCTAAAATAAAAAAGTCAGTAAAAAAGAATACAATTTAATAATGTTTTTGAACTTAAGAATTTCACCATTAAAGTCATAACTCAGAGTAGAAGAACTAACTTGTAAGAGTATGACCTGTCTGACAGGCTATTGACAATTACCCTAACTCTGCCTTTTTGACCTTTTTAAATGGTTTTATTAGTAATTATTGCAGTGTTATTTCTACTAATAAAAAATGAAAACTCTAGGAATAGTTTTGTTTAACATGTTTTTATCACATTTTTTATCATATGTTTTAACATTATTTTCAGATGATAAAGCACGTACAATGTGGCTTTCACAATGGATCCTCTTTTCTGTAAGGAACTCTGGTGATTAACTTCCAGAAAAGAGGGACCCACATGGCTATACCTCTTGGGTCTCAGCCTTTGAGACTGTGAGATTCTCCCCCTTACCTAATTCCTTACCTCCTCAGACCCCTACTGTGTGAGGATAGGGCATCATCATGATGAATATATAACCTGAGACTAAACAGGGTGCCTGGGTGGCTCAGTCAGTTAAGCGTCCAACTTCAGCTCAGGTCATGATTTCATGGTTTGTGGGTTCAAGTTGGGCTCTGCTGACAGCTCAGAGCCTGAAGTCTGCTTCTGATTCTGTGTCTCCCTGTCTCTCTGTCCTCTGCCACGTGTGCTCTATCTCTGCCTCTCAAAAATGAATAAATGCTAAATTTTTTTTTTAAAGAGCACCTATTCACTGCCCAAAGTCCTTTCTATTTCTTAAAAGATCTTTAATGTTTTGATTTTATTTATAAATTTTAATCATGTTTGTATTTCTTTTTCACTACTAGCTGGTAAGGTTAAATAATAAGACTAAAGCCATATAACAAGCAAGTGGTAAAGCTGGGATTTTAACCCAAGTTCATCCAACTGCAAAGCCTGTGCATTTTAGGGCTTGTCTGCTTTTGGATTACTCCCAGCTCTTGTATGCTATGATTTTACTAAGCCCAGGGCATATTTTGAATTTGTTTTTTTTTTCCTAAGAGATTCCTGACATCAGTTTGTTGTTTTTGACTTGCCTTTTTCTCTGAAGTACCAAGTAATGAAAAATAATCAGTTAATTAACGGTTCCAGACTCAATCAACTTTTTAAGCATGCTAAATATTAAAATAATTCACATGGGTTGGGGTTAGGGTGTAGAGAAGGGCAGAAACAACTAAATTTTGTTTAAAGCACCAAATGCTTTTATTTCAATCCAGCAATGTTGGATTTTTAAACCACAGTATAGTTCTTTTGTCCATTTAGGCTTTTGTTGGTTTTTTTTTTCCAAAATTTTTATTCTCTTGGGTTTTGTTTGTTTGTTCATTCTTTTGTCTTACAAAAAACAGGATTGATTAGTTCTTCTGGAGATAGGCTTTTGCCATAAGACAGTGAAAATGCTATACTTATTGCAGTTTTTTTATTGGTTTATATTTTTAGTCCTTTATTTATTTTTTTTTTTTACAAATAGTTTATTGTCAAATTAGTTTCNTTAGTCCTTTAGATTGTAAGATTTAGGAGATGTAAAAAATTTATTTTTGCATGATGGATGAATGTTTGCAATAGTAAAAAGACTGTATCCCATTGAGATATGGGATATAGGAAAGGTATACGTTATGGGGAAAACTCAGACTTAGTATACTACTCCAAGATGGTAAACAACTTCAAAATGGTATCGGTAAACCAGGTTGTTCATGGCTGAGGCTGTTTAAAATTTCTTTTTTAACTAGAAAAGTCTACTAATCCCAAGCAATATGTCTCAATAGATCTATGAATGCCACCAGTTTCATAACTAAAAACAACAATAACAACAACAGTGTGTTCTGGTGTTCATTTCTTTTTTTACTATCTGTGTTTATGTCTCATTAAGCTGTACAGGAAATCTACTACTTGTTTATATTGCTGTGCCTTGGGAAAAGACAAAGAGACAACATTTTTTTCTAAAGCTATTTCACATTTTTCCACCACTTATTATAACTCCCCCAAAATCATCTTTACAAAGATTTTTCAAAAGTTCTGTCACTTCAAAAGAGTAGTTTGAATCTCCTGTTAAAAATTGAATTGAAGGAACCAGAGCCATATTGGAGAGTTTCATTCAATTTTGTAATAATTTTGGGAAATATTTTCCTTTTACACTTTATTCAGGAGAAAACTGTAGCTGGATTTCAGCAGAAGTAAAAGCAAGAACAAATAACTTTTGTGATTAATTAGATGCGTACTAAGCATCTTCATCTAAGACATTGCCCTACTCTTTCTGTAGTGCAGATTTCATTTTCTTCTCACTCCTTGAAAACTATCACTTCCTATCACCTCCATAGCTTGCCTCTGCTTGGCTGTAGTCATTTTAACCTTTCACCAAACATAAACAGCCATATTCAGCACACGTATGTATGTTTTTATGTGCTTATGCATCTGCACCTTTTTTCAATTTTTCTTTATTTACTTTTGCATGTGACTCCCCCTTTTTTTTTTAATGTTTTATTTATTTCTAGGAGAGAGAGAGAGAGAGACAGCATGAGCAGGGGAGGGTCAGAGAGAGAGGGAGATACAGACTCTGAAATAGGCTCCAGGCTCTGAGCTGGCAGTCAGCACAGAGCCTGACGCAGGGCTCGAACCCACAAACCACGAGATCATGACCTAAGTGAAAGTCGGACGCTTAACCGACTAAGCCACCCAGGTGCCCCATGACTCCCTTTTTAATGTTTATTTATTTTGAGAGAGATAGAAAAAGCACAAGTGGGAGAGGGGAGAAGAGAGAAAGAGAGAGAGAATCTCGAGCAGACTGCACTGTCAATGGGGAGCCTCATGTGGGCTCAATCCCAAGAGATCATGACCTGAGCTGATATCAAGACTTAGGCGCTTAACCAACTGAGCCATCCAGGCTCTCCTGCATATGATCCCTTTTAATATATTTTAAACTCTGTGAAGAGAGAAACATTATCTTTCCTTGACCTTAAAAACATGTCTATAAATGGTATTCTCTTCATCCATTACTGATTGATTAAAAAAGAAAAAATAAACCTCCACATTCCTCAGTTAGCAGAAGTCAAGTAAGGAAAAGAATACCAATCGTATCACAAAAGACTTTATTGTCACTTTTAATCACTTGATCAAATCCTTATTTTTATCATGTTAGGCAAATGTTAGATTAGTCTTCCAAGAGAGAAGTTATATTAACTATTACAGGCCCATGTCATTTAAAGCAAATATAAAATAAAAATATAAAATCCATAAGAATTCTAATTTCACACACACACACACAAACACACACACACACACACACAATGTATAGTCAGTCATGGGAGCTTATGTAATATAAATCCTGCTAAACCTTAGCTAGTTTGTTCACTTCAAGATGGATAACGTGTTAGCAATATAATAGAGGGATTTTGTGCCACGTAAACCAAGAATTCAGAATGCAAACCATTGCACCCACAAGATAGGTTTGTTTTATCTGAGCTTGGAAGAGAAGGACCTATGAAAACAAACCAATTTGCTTCCAATCCAAATTATCAACCGGAGATATTCTTCAACAAATACCAGAAACAGATGTGAAGGCCTTTTCTCCACGATTGCAAGCCAGTAAATGATTTCTTGCCATTTTATCCCTTTATGATAAAACCTCAAGCTCCCATCCACACCAGGAGAGAGGAAAACCCCAGAAGAAATACAATACTATTTGGCTCAGTTTTTTTTTTTTTCATCTTCCCTGTAGATACTGGATGCATTACCAGGTCTCTCTACTGTGGATTTTATACTGACAATGTTTTTAGGATATTGCCTCATTAGAACATATTTTCCTCAGTCTGCAAAAGGAGCTTGCTTTCTGAGTTTTGGAGAGTTGACATATTAAGCATCTTTCCACTTTTAAAAGGGAGTGGGCTCGTGTAGGAATTAGTTGATGTTCCAAAATGACTGAATTTTCTTTTGAGAATGATTTATTGTTCTGGAGTTGGTATTTTCCAAAAGAAGCTAGTGTGCTAGCTTTTGAACCTTTGGAAGCATGAGTTCAAATCTGGCCCACAGTAAGCGACAAGCAACAACACTTGGCCTGGTATCAAACTATTCTCTGGGTTTCTACATCATCATACCCCACGCACAACTCAACACCATTAACACAACTGAAAACATCTGCTCAACAAAGATCCCAGATTTGGAAAGAAAGGATAGCCAAATACTCTCAATACCTCACTATTAGAAAACCAAAACTTACCACTGATGTTCAAAAGCAAAGTCAGGAAACTATTTGAGATTCACATTGATTATAGGACCCTGGCCAAGGGGTTCTAGAATTCTTTTCACATATTCAGATTTTTTTTACAGTGCCATTCACCTATACTTACAACTATTTGCCCACTTGGGTGGGCCCTCTCTAAAGCTAAATTTGTGAAGCTGTATCTCCTCAAAAAGCTCATAGGTTGTAGGTTTCAAATTGGTGCAAAATGCCTTTGGTCCTTATGAACATGAACACAACCACAGATGTTCTGGAATGTGGGAAAGGATTGTATTTGAAAACACCAGCGGATAAAATGATTACAGTTCAAAACTACATGAAATAACTTGCAACAACTTTCTTGTCTTGTCTTTGGGACCCATTTTCCCCTACATTCCCCATCCTTTAAAAAATGGAGAGAAAAAGATTAAAATTTTTTGGTAACAGGCAGAGGGCATTTGAATTAAATATTAAATGTAAAATCATTTCCTGAGAGAGTGTATGTTTGAATTTGACATTTCCCTTAAGTATGTAGTCCATTATCTTATGGCAGCCTATGAAGGGACCTCAACTCGCAGTTAAGCGATCATAATTATACACATTTTATAGACTAATTCACTTTATATTGTCTTAAAATCCTATAACAGATATATATTCTAGTTTATGTGATTAAGAACATTCAAAAGAAAAAAATGGTCATCTTTCTTAAGAAATGTTCTTACATGAAAGCATAAGAACAAGTGTACATAGATGTGCGTTTTGGACCATGGGTAAAGTAGGAAAGAGGAGAGTTCAAACTTGTCAAGAAGTTTTACCCAAAGGAATACACCAAAACCCCATCTTTATTAGGACATCAAAGTAATGGGCTGTTGTGTTTGAGGGACAAGCTCTGAGCAGAGGTGCAGAGGTCATAGGGGGGAATGGCAGAAAGATGCCCTCCTACCATACCTGTGTGCCAAGTTCCTCCTGGTTGTGTTAACTGCAGAGGCTGATCACCACACCTTTTTTATAGACACAGTTCAGTTTAGAATCTGATTGGGAGCACAGAGCAAAAGTCATGCTGTATCGGCATCTGTCCACTGGCACAAACAAAATAGGGAAAAAAGAGATACGGAGTAACTACAGCAATTTAGTCCATCAAAGGGCCTCCCAACAAATTCCCACATCCCCCCAGCAAGCCCATATATGACACCGAGCCAGGCTCCAAATTAACTGTTGCTGAGACCTGGGATGTAAAAGGAAGGGCAAAGCAGGCTGGTGAGCAGAGCCTAAAATTGAATAGTGAGCATTTCCTGGCATCCTGGCAAAACTCTAATCATGAAATCCAAAGAATTTTAGAGCCAAAGGAATAGAAATTATCTGCTCTTATCTTCTAACTTTTTGTTAACTTGAAGATTCACAGCAGAGAGGGGCAGAGCCAGCTGCAGAATCTGGTCTTGAACTCCCAGTTCGGTGCTATTTCCCCTGCCTTGTGCTTCTGTGATTTAGTGGATACTGAATGGCTGAAGCCAATGGCAGACCTGGCAAAGCCAACAGCAGTACTGGTGAAGCCAATGGCGGGACGAGAGAAACCTCTGGCTAGGACAGGTGTGGCTAGGGCATGGCTCTGTGCCTTGAGGTTTCAAGTGATTGAAGGACCCATAGCCCTAAATGGCTCATCTGCTTATTTAGGTTTCCTTTGTGTGGTATTGGAATGTGCCTGATTTCCATAGCTTCAGGAAGCTGATAAAAACTGGAATTTTAAAAAGAAAAATGTATAGTGAACGGTGGGTAAAGGAAAAGACGTCTTACAAAAAATGGTTTCTCAGAAATTAATTTGCCGATTACAAGTTTTCTACACAATCTTTAAATACTTTAAGTTGGGCCTGAGTCAGCCTCATGTTGTTAATGACCTCATGTAACAACATTTCCCTGAGTACTCTATAATAATTCCTATTTATTCCACAGGGAGGGTTGGGGCAACAACCAGTTGACGTGTACCCCCCAAATGTAAGGAAAATACAAAGAAAGCTTACATTTTCTGTCTCCTTGAGTGGATAAGTCACAGAATGATAACTGTGGAAGAATTTTAAAACTTTTTCTTAGTGTATAACGACCTTTTCACTAGCATGAGGCAAAGTAAGAAGTGTAGTGATTTTCATAAAAAACTAATTTTCCCTGATTTCAAGCATCTTATTCTGAGACAGCAAATTGTCATCTCATCTAAAAAAGGTAGACAATAGTAGACAACAGGCTTATTTTTAATATTATACTTGGCAAAATTAAATACTAACATTTCCATTTATTACTAATTTCATTTACCCAATCTTCTATTTCCTTATTAATAAGTGAAATAATAATAATTTCCCTATCCATCTCATAGAGGTGTAGTGAGGATCAATTAAAACAATAAATATAAGAATAATGTAAATAGGGTGTGTGGCTTACTCAGTTGATTAAGCATCTGACTCTTGATTTTGGCTCAGGGCATGATCTCGTGGATCGCAGGTTGGAGCCCCAGGTGGGGCTATGTGCCAGCTTTGTGATAGCACAAAGCCTGCTTGGGCATCTCTTTCTCTCTTTCTCTCTGCCCCTCCCCCACTTGTGCACGTGCATGTTTTCTCTCTCTCTCTCTCTCTCTCAAAATAAGTAAATAAACATTAAGAAAGAATAATGTAAATGAATTTAGGTTTTTGATATATAGTTGTCAAGTATTATCATGATGGAGACCAGTTAACTGTGTACTGTTAGGGGAAGGAGGAACAATGGAAGTTTTCCAGTTGAGATGAATAGAAATATATTCTATGCAGTAGAATATATTTAACTCTACTGATAAGATAAATGCAGTTGGAATTTTTAAGGGGGGGTGCACTTTAGTTAAAGTTCATTTGGGAAAGCTTCATGGAAGCTATGCAATCAGGGAATGTTTGGTTTTGTCTATAGAGGTAAGAAGGGGTGTGCGTCTCCACTGAGCAGAAGCCCAATTGTAGCAACAAAGAGATAGAAATAAGCAAACTTACCATGGAAGATGATGTAAGACTGCTCAGCTGAAGAACAAAATTCAGTGTTGGGAGAAGTGGCAGATAAATTTCAATACCTTAGGTGAACCCAATTGATAATGGACAATGAAAGGCAAAGTCCAGCGTTGTCATTTGCCCTGAAAAACATGAGTCATCAACAATTCCTCTTTCAGAGGGGAAGGAATGGCAAGTGGAAGTGATGCTCATGCACATAATTATCACATAGGACAGAGAGCCTCTTAAAATATGAGTGTAAATGAAGAAACCATGAGGTCTCAAGGCCTCTCACCTTTAAGAAATTCGATGAAAAACGTATCCAGCAGAAGTGTGAGAGGGCAGATCTAAATTAACAGACAGAAACAGAAAGGGGGGAAAGAATATCAGAAAGAGCTTAGACCATAGTTTTAATTGTATGAGGACTTCTTAAAAGGTCACTAGGACGTCCACAGCTTTTTCAAGACATGAATTCTATGCCCAGTCCTCAGACACAAGCCAAACTAACCAACTCTTGATATTCTGTGAGTAAGATATCCACAGCTTCTGTGTAGTTTTGCAATAAACGTATTCTCCAAAATACCATCCATTTACTCAAGTGAACAAATATATAAGCATTGCTAGTATCTTTCTCACCAGAAGATTATTTAGAAAAGATATATAAATGAAAGACTAAATTACAGTTATCCTGAATCTTTTTATCTCATTTAATCCTTTTTCTTTCAAGTAATAAGAAATAGCAGGTACATCAGCAAAGGCTTGAAGTTGGAAAGCAGAAAACCTGAGTTCCTGTCCTAGTTCTGCCACTAATTAGCTAAGAGGGAAAATTATTTAGTCTTTCAATGTTAGTTTCCTCCTTTTTAAAATTATGAGGTTAAAATATGTTAATCTCTAAGGTTTATTTTTAAATTATGGGGTTAAACAAGTTAACCTCCAGGATTGATTTTTCAGCCTTAACATTTCCCAACTGTAATTTCTTAGTCCTGCAACCCTGTAGTGAGTACTTGACTACCTAGTCTAGGTAGTCGTAGATAAAAGTGTTTTTTGGGAAGAAAGAAATGAAGCTGTCTATAAAACTTTGTAAAACAGTGTATTCTTTTTTTAGTTTTACATAAAGCTATTTTTACAGATCCATTTCAACATTATTGAGGATATGAAACCCATGGACCTCACTATTCTAAATAAAATAAATTACTGAATGTCATTTGAATCTATGGAGACATATGATAAAGGAAAAGAATATTTAAAATAAAACAAAGTACAATCTGTAAAACCTAACTGCATGAAAGCTATAGCATTGTTGTTCCCACAAGTTCCATTTACAGAATATTTTTCCATTAGGGATACATACATATAAGCACGTGTGTACACATATATAGACACACAGATGTGCAGAAACTCAACACAAAGTCAATGTGTGTGTGTGTGTGTGTGTGTGTGTGTGTGAGCTGCATGTATCATAGAAAATGACATCAGAGTACCTTCCATCTGTGGAGATATGGAGCCTATCAAACTACTGGAAAGAGAATTTTATGTTCACTACTCGGAAAAACAGTCAATTGTTTGTATATTGTATATTAGAGTTTTGGGGTCAAATAGCAAACTCATGGTTTACCTTGTTTTTAAAGAAAACCTAATATATTCCCCAAATTTAGACTCTTAAGAATATATCTTATTAGCCCTTGGGACATTGTTCTGGGAGTATGGCCTAATCAAAAGATCAGAGATTATAGTTGATAACGAGCAGAATGAGAAGATGTATTTCTGTTGTGATTTGGTTAATTGCTGCAGTTTGCTATTTAAAGAAAGACAGATGACATTAAAATGCTTAACCTGAAGCCAGAGTTTGTAGGGACTAAAAGTTAAAGATCTAAATAAATTTATTACATTTCTTTTATGCCATTGGATTTAGTTCTGAACTGTGCAGTTTAAACTGATATAGATGATTTAGATTGGATTCAGAGGAAATAGCTGCAAGCATCTGTGAGAAATCCAGAAAATAGATCCGTTAGTCAGAGCCTCTCATTCTTCAGGTGTGGCAAACGCAGTGTCTCAGGTTATAGATTTTCCAGGGTATTTGTGACCCCAGTGTTCCTGGCTGTGGATCCTTCAGTAGGTTGGATCCAGCCTCAGACAAACATATCCACCTATCCCAATGTGCTGTACAAACATTGTCATTTTCTAAGTGTTCTATCTGCAAGGGGTTGGAAAGTACTGGTTTAGTCTCTACTTGAGAAATACACAGGATGGCCTACAAGCCCATATTCAGAAGATAAGTGAAAAAGTCAGTCAAATAAACATTTGTTCTACCTTTTTCCTAACACCTATTGACATGAGGCAAATGTACATTTGGGTTAGCTCCTAGGCACCCACAGACACTAAGCATCACATAGTAAAGAGTGGGACCAGCTGCTTTCATCATTTCACAGTAAAGAAACAATAAACCCACCTCCCAAATGCTCTTTGCCAATCTACACAAAGCCATCAAATTAAGCAAGGTCTTGTAGAATCTACCATTGAGGATCCTATGAAATAGATGTTGTTGAGATGTGCATGGAATCCAGCCTCTTGTGGCACACTTGCTCCATGAAGACTCTGACTCAGGCTCCATCCATGCTTGCTTTCTGTGAGGGCTGCATGCCTCATCAGCTTATAACTGAAACTCTGATACAGACCTGTTGGAGTAGCAGTTAGAAGGGTAAAGATCTGAGTTGTTTTCTAGTTACAAGCTAGTATCCTGAGAATGCATCGCACTTATTAATAATGATTAGATTACAAGAGCACATTTTCCATTTCTAAATCAGAGAGATTTATGAAGCTGTGTGGTCATGCCTTGTAGCTGATGTTTCCAATACAGAATAATCTAATTTCCTAGTGCAAATCACACTGAAGTGACCTAGAGACATTTCTGTTGTGTCACAACAGCATTTAATTTGAACTGAAATTAGTCAGAATTACACCATGTTCCTGGCAAACGGTATGATCCAAAAATATCACCATAGTAACATGTGTATTCTATCAACAAGTCCCCTTCCATAATTTTTAAGGTCTCATTGTATCAATAATTCTGAAATGCATGAAAAAAGTCCTTTTGGAACACCAACCTGTTGCTCTAAGGTATTTGTAACTCAATTTAAATGACATATAGGGTTCTTTAAAAATATATTTCCCTTTACTTAAAGAAACATTTATGTGCTCATTAGGCCAGATCAACTTTGCAGATGTAGTGAGAGCTTCCAGAGATGTTTTATATGACCAAGTGCTGAAATTCATTTTCTTTTTACTGTTTCTTTCATCACCTTCTAAGAAATTATATGTTCATTCCAAGGAGTTAGGTCTCAACTGACCATGGCAAGGTAATTTTTAAAAGTGTGCTTCTTGAAGCTAAGAGAAATCACAGAGGAGAGACTGAAAGTTCATATTCTCAACGAGACTTCAGTTCTCACTTCAGCAATTGAAAGAGTAATCCCTTTTGATTATATATCTATGAAACAGTTAGAATTGGTCCTTCATAGGCTTAAAGCAGTTCATTTCCGCCCTTCATCAGCTAGGTTTGTTAAATGTTTATAGAAGTAACAATTTGTACAGGGACAAATTTGGAAAATGGTAATTAAATTTATTACAGTGTCCCTGGTTGATGTGTGGGTGGCTAGAAAGGGAAAGAAGAAAAGTGAAGAGAAGAGGGAGAGGGAGAAGAGGGAGAAGATAGAAAAGGAGAGAAGGGAAAACATTTCAATGCCATTGATTTTTACCAATGGGCATCGCATAATAACAACTGAATTTCAAAGTAAAGAAATACTGATTTTCCTGAAATAGGAGTAAGAGTTCTATAATGCTGAACACAAGAGTCTGCGTGTGAGAGACAAATAATGACGAAGGAGGATGGGAAAGAATTAAAAAACAAGTTTTTTCAGAATAATTTCAAGAAGCTAGGAAAGGAAGTGCTTCAAAAAAAATCTTGGTAAAGATTTGAAAAGCTCTCATCTGCAGTAATGGCCTATCATGTGTAGATCATGTGTGAATCCTGCAGTTTTTCTGTGTATTATAAGCATCAGCTTGATACCATTAAGAATGAAAAAAGGATTGTTTTGTATAAAAAGATTGCAGTTGATTAATCATGCTCAGGGTGCAGCATAGGAACAGTGAACTTTTCAAAGATGTTAGCTTTATCTTTATGTTTTGTCACTGTTGGGAGATTAATGATCTAGAAAGCAAAGCATTGCATGTAAAGTCATTTATTTTTCAGTTTGACTTGAATGCCTTGACTGTATTGCAACTCTCTGTTGGCATTTCACTTATAACAACATACTTTGTGAGCTCAGTGGCCTCATTTGAAATAACTTTTTGTTTGTTTCTCTCTGTTTGTGTTTGTTATCTTTCTGGTTGCTTGTATCTCATTCCATTAAGTTTATAGCAATGAGGACAGTGACCCATATTTTATTTCCTTTAGTAGAATTCTTCTTTATTCTTTGATAAACAGTCGTTCATAACTTGTGGGAAATTTTGACATAGAGAGACAGGATGGTTTTTTGTTTAAACTATGACAACAGGAAGACTTTCTTGGGTATGATATTTAATTAACAGCTATCCTTGCTGAGTACTGTGCACATCATGGATAGACATGTGTGAGCAAAATAGACATGGTCCCTACCCGTCGAGACAGATACCAAACAAATGCACAGCAACATTTCTAATGATAAATATCAGCAAGTGTCATAAACAGAAAGTGGAGCTCAAGAATAAAAGGATGGGGCATAAATGGGGAGATGGGAAAGTTCCCCTAAAGCTTAATCTGATAATTGAAGATTAGTCAAATGTATCAAAGAAAGAAAGTGGGTGCAACAGTAGCTAGTGAGTAGAGTGTGTGGGGAGGGGGAGATAAGGATCTGTACCATAAAGAATTAGGGAAGAGCGGTGACAGATGAAGTCAAAGAGATGGGCAGGAGTCAGAACCAGAAGGGCCCTGCAGACATTGATAAGAAGTTTGAATTATATTGTAAGAGGGGCATGGCATTATGGGAGAATAACAAGAATGACCTAATATAATGTATTTTCAAAAAGTTACTGTGGCTAATTTGAAAAACAGATTAGAAAGAAGCATAAGTAAAAGTGAGAAAACCCAGCTAGAAGGCTTCAGTCCAAGCAAGATATTATGGTGGACTTGATTGGAGACATGGATGTAATGATGAGGTGAGGTAAACAGATTTGAAATATATTTTGGGGTAAATCAACAAGACTTAATGAGACAATGAATCTTGGAAGGAAAAGGTTAACGATGACTCTGAGGGATGCCTGGGCAGCTCAGTTGTTTGAGCATTGACTCTTGATTTCAGCTCAGGTCATGATCCCAGGGTCATAGGATCAAGCCCCACATCGGTCTCTGCCTGATCAAAGAGCCTGCTTGGAATTTTCTCTTCTTCTCCCTCTGCTCCTCTCCCTGACTCACACACACTCTCTCTCTAAAAAGTTAAAAAAATAAATAAAAAATAAAAAATGACTCTCAGGTTTCTTGCAATGGTAGGTGGCCTCCATGATGATGGCCCGCAATTTTCCCCTACCTCCTGGCATTCTCACTCTTGTGTGATTCTCTCCTACACTGTAAGTGTCGGTCTGTGTGATGAGTAGAATAAGGCAGAAGTGATGGCATGTGACTTCTAAGGCAAAGTCATAAAAGACATTGTAGCTCTGCTTTCTCTTGGATCACTTGATCTGGTAGAAGCAACCCTGTGAAGAGGCCCATGTGGCAGGAAACTTAGGCTTCCTGCCAACAACCATCAAGGAATTAAGGCTTCTTGCTAAAATCCACGTGAGGGGAACAGCTCAGAAGTGACTATTCCTGGTCCAGCAGAATCTTCAAGCCCCAGCCAACATCTTGACTGTAATTTCATGAAGACCCAAAGTCAGAACCACCCAGCTGAGCTGCTTCTTCACTCCTTACCCACAGCAACGATGAGATAACAAATTATTTTTTGAAACCACTAAACTTTGTGGTAATTTGTTACACATGAAAAGGTAAATAGTGCATTTGCTTAAGCAAAGGCTTCTACTACTATTTACTAAGCTGCTAAAGAGTAGGGAAGGAATAGATTTGTAGGGAAAGATTAACAGTTTTACACATACAGAACTGAGTATGCCTTGACACATTCTAGATGTCATGCTATGTAGACAACAGAATAAGTGAATATGGAATTCAGAAATGTGATCTGAGCTAATGATATAAATTTGGAAATAATAAGCTTATCAATGATCATTTCAATTGTAAGAATAAATGTGATCACCTAGGCAGAGTAAGAGTGATTAACAGAAAAAAAGATCCAGGAACACCCAATACTTAGATGTCTGTTTATTTGTGCCTCTTTTGTACCACTTTAGTCCCTTTGACCTCCCTCTTGTACTGGCCACTGTCATGGTGGACTGGCTCCATGCATTCTTCTACAATCCCCTTTCATGGGTGCAAACTGACAAGGCCTCTTATCAATCCACACAGAAGCTTCTTCGCTGTGCTGCCTAGGACACTCTCAGGAACCATTCAGTACTCATGCAAGTGTGCTCTGGAAGTCAACAGCAGCTTATTGCCCATGAGATCACTAATGGGAGATTAAGAGATAATAGACAAATGCTTCTCCTTCTCATCCCCAGGTAGACAGTTCTGAGATAAATTTCATAAGGTTCCTCAAAAGTTCCTGTAGGATTTCAGACTAATATCCCCAAAGTGGTGGCCAACTCATGTTTGCATCGGTTTTCCTTCCTTTTTCTATTACACAATCTTGTCTCTTAAACCCTCTTCCTGGGATCCCTCCCCAAATAAATGATCTCCCTGCAAGCTTTTATCCCCTTTTGGGAAACCCAGTCTGGTCTGGGAGAAAAAGACCAACTGAACCAGTTCAGTGGATGTTAAGGAAGAAACCCAAATGGTAAAGTAAAACCAGAATATGAGTTCCACAAATGCCAAGAGAAATGGAAGGGTCAGCTATATTGAATGGTACTTAAAGGACTAGTCAAAGGAAGCAAGTTGCACAACACTTTACTTTTCATCACATTTTCACATCATCTGACCTTCGAGGCAGTCTCATGAGGTAGGTAGGATACATGTTATTTGTCTCAAAGCCCAAGTAAGATTTAAATCCATAAGAGTTAAGTGATGTATCCAAGCTCCTGCATCAAAGGTCCACATGGTCTAACTCTAGTTCATTTATTTCACAAACCATTGCTTACACCATGGTTGCCGGAAATCGACTTAACTAAGTATTGAGTAAACTCCATCATTTATAAGAATTTAATTGCAGACACATGTTGGCAACCTATAAATAGTTTAAATTCTAGAAATTCTCTGGGAAATTTTATATTATAGAAAGTTGGATTTTTTTAAGGACTTAATTCTGAAAAATAATCATAAGGTGTTATAAATTGCAACTATTTTACAGCTACTAAAAAGCCACCTATAAAAATTGTAGGAAAGCAAAAGGAAACACTTTCAGATTCTTACTGAAGACTGAGGCCATGTCAGCCTGAAATTTATTTGAACACTCCATTATTTGTGAAAACCTTTAGGCTAAGTATATCAGTGGGATGATTTGAAAATTTGGATTATAGCTGTTCATATAATTGTTGGGATTTGAGGATGCACAGTAAATGATACCCCTTTTCCCTGCCCGAGTTCAGAACAATTTCCTGAATTCTGAATATTTGAAAGAGGAACCAGTCAGTTGGAGATGAATACACCAACTATATGTAATAGCTAGATTAGAGGACATGGCTTAGATATGCAACCCTGGGTCTTTGCCATTCAAAATTCCTACCACCTTGAATGTAAGTCTTGTGAAAATACGTATCCACAATACCTAGTATTGCTGCATTGGACTGGTTGGGTAAGGGAAGAAAAGAGAGGAAATCCACTGTATGCACAGGCTTTTAATAGATTTGCCTTCCCCATGAAGAAATGTTGGCTAATAGATGACATACACCAATCAGAAAGAGGAATGGACAAGGAGAAGTGTGTAAGGGATGAGGCTAGGAACTAAGCATGCTACTCTGTTGAATAGCATTCCTCTTCATACTAACATAATGAAATCTAAGTATCCCAGGCTGGTCCTGGTCACCTAGAACTTCATCCTGCAGTTTGAGGATTGGGTTAGAAGGGAACATGTCGCAACATAGAGATAAGGTGGCATGAAAAATACTATCTAGCCTCTAAAGGGAGTATAATTTGGATGTACACAATTGCAGACACAGAAACACATGCAAGATGATCTGGGAGCCTCCTGGTCAGTACATATTTCATCTCCTACCAGCTGGCTAACCAGCAAGCTGAGTGTCCCAGGCTTTGCTTCCTGCATGTCAATAAACATTGCCTGAATGTGCTTACATACTATACTTTTCAATACTGCAAAACGCATCAGCTTTTTAAAAACTATGTTTGGAAAACTCTTTTTTCAGGCAATTATTTCTGATGTTCCAAAACAGATACTGACTTATTCTGTTCTCAAGCTTTGATTTTCAGAACAAGAACATTTTTGTTTGTTTTTGAAAAGAAGTCTTTTACCTGATCCTAGAAACTGTACATTTTCTTTGCAACAAATGCAACGTAAAATTAACATAAAAAGGGGCTAGGGGTAGATACAAATATCTGGGAAATGTTAGGACAAATCATTGAAATGAAGAAAATCATGAGAAAAAAAATCCACTCCATCACTTTTTATATTAACAATAAAGCCTGTGATGATTGAAGACAGCGTTACTTTATCCACACAATGAAACTCAAACCAAGCAAAATATTTTTTCCGATGGAATTTACAGCATTGTTCCTTAAATATCACAAGCAAAATTCCAACATACTAGTGACTGTCATCCTTGAGGCTAACAATATATTCAAGCTCCCCAAATTACTAATAACAACATTTAGTATATGTATGATAGTTTTACCTTTCCTTTCTCTGGCTATATTCCAAGGCAACCCATGTAGACTGTGGGGATGATTTTAGTTAAAAGACTAGAAGAAATACACATTTGGATGCCTAAAGACAAAGAAAGATGTCAGGATAAATCTCTGATTAGTAAAAATGGTGGTAATTGTTTAGAATCTGTTCCTGGGACTTTTTCTTGCCTCCTGAATTTTAATACTCAGAAATATAATCCATGCATCTCAAGGCTGCCATTACCCATTGATGAAAGAAAGGGTTTCATAAATCTGAGTTTATTAATTACATTGTATTTAAACAAAATCTTTCCATACACATAAACACCCAAAGAGTTGTTTTCTTTTTTAACTAGTGGTGGTTGATATGTGCTGCTCTCACTGCCTCCTTTTTATTCATTTTTTACCCCTCTCCCACTTTTTGTTTACCAGGGGTACACTCTGAGAGTTGTTTTCTAGTGAACATCTGGCAGAGAAAAGCTATGCCTGTTGGGGTCTTACAGTTGCTAGATAGTCTAATTAATAATTAGGAGTCAATGATGATGAGCAAGAATGCTTTTTAAAAAATTTTTCTTTAATGTTTTATTTATTTTTGAGAGACAGAAAAAGAAAGAGAGAGAGACAGTGTGAGCAGGAGGACAGAAAGAGGAGACACAGAACCCGAAGACAGGCGCCAGGTTCTGAGCTAGCTGTCAGCACAGAGACCAAGGCGGGGCTCGAACCCACAAACCACGAGATCATGACCTGAGGCGAAGCTGGACTGAGCCACCTAGACGCCCCCAGAATGTTTTACTTAAGCCTGTTTGAAGAATACTTTTTGTATTAACAAAGCAATTCTTTCTGAATGCTTTATCTGACAGCTTACACGCAATTTCAGTGCAGGGTCCTGCAAAGTGTTTCCTGACTGAGAACCAGCTGAAGACCCATTTCTGTCCTTTGTGGTTGGCATGCCCTGAGATCATGACATGATGTAGGTAACAGTCCCCTGAATCGTTTGGGCTCACATTTCCTATGTTCCAAAAACCAACTTATTCTTTATTTTCTCTGTATGCATGCACAGGATTTCAATCTGAGCCCTAGTAATAGGATATTACTTTATATGTTACTCTGATCTCAGGTCAAGCAAGAATTCTATTAATTGCCGTTAGTACCCTATCTCTGGTTTAGTTCTGAAGGAGATTGAAAAACCCTTTCAAACAAAGCCTCTGGCTTTAAAAAAATCTACAATCCAGTGTTTGGGAAAGGACCCTTATACATAAAAGGGTCCCTATACTTTTCTATATATTTTATTGATATGAATATTAATTGCTTAAAGTTATTGAACACCTTTTATGGACTCTGTGCTAATTGCTTTACAGACGGTGCCTTATTCAATCTTCATACCAACCTCTGAGATAGGTTTTATTATTCTCCTCATTTTATAGGTGAGCAACGAGACATGTAGGAAAAATTCTGCTTGCAGCCATTCTGCTAATAAACACAAAGCAGAGGCCAGAACTAAGCTTCTCCAACTCCTCTGCTCATTCCCTCAGCTACTGGGAGGGTGGAGACTGGCAGGAGCCAGGCAGAAGGTGCTAAACGATAAAAGAGATTCCAAGTCCAATACTCAAGATCAAAACCTATCATTTGGCTAGAAATGACAAGGTCAGGGCCAGGCCAATGTGAAGTGAGGCACGGTTATGAACCACTTTGTTTAAAAAGACTTAACTTCCGAAGAGGCAACACAGAGCCTGTCAGAAGGATCAGTTGGCCCTTGAGTATGTGGCTATAGGCAGAGAAAGGCCAGGAGCAGGCAGGGTCTGACAGGGTCTGACACACCACACCTATCTTCTCAGGATCCTTGGGGTGTGGAAATCACAGGCCAGTGCTATTCTGGTTTAGTATCCCATGAGAACTTAGTAGGCTGAGTGTTGAGTCAACGAATGTAATAGAGGGTTGTCATAATCCTAGATGGTGGCCATTTAAGATCATGACTACATCTCTCTCAACTTTGCAGATTTTTCAGCACAAAAGATAGGCTTTTGAGGTACCCAGCAAAGTGGATCAATTTCATAAGCTGTTCTGGAGGAAACTGTAATGGAGAATGATAAGGTTGTGAGCCAGTTTCTTCTTTATCATCACTGACTTGAATAAATCAAATGCTTGCTTACTCTCTCTTATGCTACATTAGAGGCATTCCAATAGGTTTAAATATCTTTTATGTTGCAATCTCCTCTCTTATCTCTGAACTTTCCTTTATAAAGCCATAGCTGGCTTTGCAAAGGAATATTCCCGTCACTCTGAGGCTTTCACTTATTATATAATGCAAAATTAGTGAGATCACTTACATTAATGCATTTAATCCACTAATCCAAGTGATGCTCCTCTGAGCATGCTCAGGGTTTGAGAAATATTTGTTCATTGCAAAGGATTATTCTTTACGTCCTGTGCTTGTTTGTAGATTGTGCTTCAGAGATGTCAAGGCAGGTGGGGTTCATAGGGTAAGCCTACCTGAGTGCTAAAGATACTTGGTGGGAACTCCAGAGTCAAAGGTGCTTATATGTGGGTGGCACTGACAGTGGGAGCCCTTTCGTTAGACACAGCCAGATTCACTGCCAAATTCTGGAAAGCACTAGAAGAGAGAGTCCCAGCCTAGGAGTCACAGGGCACGCAGACCATTCTTAGCCTACTGACTCAGTATTTGATTGAGGACAAGTGGCTTAACTGTGCCCAGACTCTGCAACTGTAAAATCAGATGCAAATAGCAATTGACATGTTTTAGTGCCTTAGGCGCCCCATCTAATAAGCTAGTCTCTTCCTGACCTAGAGAAGTGAAGTGACTTGTCCAAGGTCAAGGCTTCCTTAATGCCCAGTCATGGAGGGGTTCACAGGATTCATGCCGTGCAGGCTGGCTCCCTGTTTACTGTACTCTCACCATGGCACCACTGCCAGCCCTGGATGGGGGAGAAGCTTTAATTCTCAGTTTAAATTTGATTTTGCTGAGTGTTCAAGTTAGCATTTTATAGAGTGATAGACCAAAGTTTCTTTTTAAGACAAATGTTAAAAATACATCCATAACCTGTACCAGGCTTGCAAGTAAGTTTGTAAACTTGAATTTCATTCTTTAGAAGTTTACTCAGGCTGGATTTTATGTAAACTTGTGTTCTAGCTCAAAAGAAAAATGGCTTCCAAGGATTAGCCTCCTGACACTTGTACTTCACAGTGGCGAGAAGGTCATGAGACTTCAAAAATCTATTCAGCTCTGAAGTAGAGAGCAGTGCCCTACATATAAAACGTTCACATTAAGTTCTGAAAAACCATTTGTCGATTTGTCTATAAATCTCTTTGTAAGTCAAGGTTATCTCGATAGGTTTTAGCATATAGCTATCAGTACATTTCCACCAAGTATGAATATGAATATGTCTTTTAAATTTGTTTTTATTTTTGAGAGACAGAGCAGAGAAGAAGGGTAGAGGAAGAGAGAGAGACAATCTTTTTTTTCTCCCATTGGGAAGTTTTTCCTTTTATCTTTCTTTCTTTCTTTTTCTTTTTTTTTTTTTTTTTTACAAATAGTTTATTGTCAAGTTGGTTTCCATATAACACCCAGTGCTCATCCCCACAAGTGCCCTTCTCCATGCCCATCTCCCCTCTTCCCCCAAACACCCATCAGTCCTCAGTTTGTCCTCAGCATTCAAGAGGAGAGACAATCTTAAGCAGGCTTCATGCTCAGCTCAGTGTAGAGCCTGATGTGGGGGGCTCACTCCCAAGACCCTAGGATCATGACCTGAGCAGAAATCAAGAGTTGGATGTTCAACTGACTAAGCCACTCAAGCGCTCCTATCTTTCATATTATTAAATCAAGTACAATTTTCTCTTCTTTGCTGATATAGGATCAAGCAGGCATCATTTTCTAAGACTCTAGTGTATTGTCTACACGAACAATGGATAGAGCAAGTTCACCCCTCCTCTGGTAATCTCTGCAAGCTGGTGGGCAACGTCTTGGCCACTTTGCTGTCTGCGCTGACTGCCTTGCCTCTGACCTGATATAGAATCCAATCAGCAGCACTCTCAAAACACTCAGTCTTTCAGTTCTTGAAACAATGACTGGCCACTTTGTGAATTAATATTCAGTTCACATGCACTTGCCATTGATACCAATCCTTTGGCTACAGGCTTCAAATTTTCTATTTTTTCATTGTAGTGAGTGTGATCAGTTGCATCTACTCCCTGCTTCTTCCTTCATGCAGAATCCCTAATTCTCCCCTACATTAACCCTTATATCTTCCAGGAAGCTGGTACCTTGCCTCACTCCCTGCCACTCCAGTTGCAAGAATGGGACTGAATAATACACTCAAACTATCCAATTGATGTGACTGATTCAGAAATAGACAGACACAAAACACAGAAAAAGTACAAACCAAAATGACTACAATTACAGGCTATTGGGGTAGCTCAAAGCACCTGCATGAACTATTGGCAACATCCGCACTGATTAGTATTAACATCATCTTTATCTGGGGAGGCTTTTGTTCTTGACTTGAAAGGTCCCAAGAAGAGGCTACTATCTATAATTTTTAGCCTGTCAGTGATTTCTCCTGGTAAATTCAAAGGACCTTTGCCCTAGGATAACTCACTTTGCGCAAGTAGGTTTATATCTCTTATCTGTGTAGTAAAGAATATGAAAAGCTAAACTTTCTGACTGTATATGGTCTGAGATTAGCAGGAGGGACTGCACTAGAGAGTCTGATATACCTTACAGGGTAGGGGTTTTAATTTTACCATATATGTATCTTAAAATTACTGGAATATTCCCAGATATTGGGTCCATTAAAATTTTTTAAAATGGAAAAAATTAATTGTAGAAAATAAAATAATAAATAAAGAGAGTAAGAGAGAAAAAAATTATATATATACAGCAAAATTATTAGTAGTAAAATTATCAGAGAAGACCAATAATATTTTTGTTTGTTTTGCTTTGTTGCATGTTTGGTAGAATAGCATTTAAATGTGAAATATATGGAATAAATAATAAATACATAGAATAAAATTTAATAATATCAATTGGTGCACAGCCTTCCCCTCCACACTCCAACACACACAATATTTTCCCCATCCCTTTGGTCCTTCACCCCTTCAGGTAGTTAGGTTTATCTATAGATCTTTTTACCTCAGGGAAGGCATGTGACAACAAAAGGCAATGTTCTTTCTGCTTCTTTCTGGCTTTTGAGTTTCAAAATACTCAGGATCTCAGTGACTGGAAAAGCCCCACACTGTGAATCAAATGTTTTAGACAAGACATCATGAGTCAGAGCAAATATTCCTCATACCTTGTTTCCCACCCCACCCTGGGTTTCAGACTAATGACAAACAAAATCCCCAGGTTGAAAGGGGAAATGAACATCAGAGATAAGCTATGAGAAAAGTTGGGTAGTTTTAAAACATGGCTCCAAAATTCTTTGACACTTCTCCCATTGAGAAGTCAGAGAGTCTAAGTTTCCTTGTCTTGAATCTGCATGGGCTTTTGATTTCCACAACCAATAGAATATGGCAGAAGTAACTTGTATGACTTTTAAAACTGGGCCATGAAAGGTAATGCAGCTTCTACCTTATTTTCTAGAATATGGGCAGTTGGTACTGGAAACTGCCATGTAAGAATCCTGGCTACTCTGAGGCAACCATGCTCCAAGGAAGCCAAGTCACATAGAGAGCTCCAGTCAGCAGTCCTAGTTTTCGAGCCATCCCACCAAGGCTCCAGATAAGTGAGTGAATGTGCCTTTAGATGATTCCAACCCACGTCCATCAAGTCTCCCCAGCTGAGGACCAGACATCATGCAGCAGAACCAGCATAGCTGCTGTGCCCTGTGTAAACTCTCAACCCACCAAATTCTATGAGATAATAAAAAGTTATTTAAGCTGCTCAATTTTAAGCTGATTTATTATTAAGCAACAGGAACTGGAGCAGAGGAGACTGTTTCCCTGTCTCTGAGCAATTCCTCATGAAAGATAAAGCTCTCAGATGCGTCTGTAGAATCTGGGAGCAAAATAGACTTGTGTCCATCTCTAGGGTACAGTTCCAGGAAGACTGAAGTCTCCAGTGAAGAAACAATGCAGTATGTCCTGGTATAAAAGGCCAGAGATAGGCTCACAGAGTTGCCCATTTCTCTGTATCACAGGTTCCCTGGAACAACCTCCGTATACCCCCCAATGGCATGGAGGTAAGAGAGAGAACTGCCAGAACTTTCAGAGCCTGTGGATGTGCCCCAGAGGGCCTGGGCACCTTTGTACAAGGTCAGCCCTGCAAAGCCCGTACTCAGTTCTGAAGTAAAGAGGTAACCCCAAAGTTACTGACCAATTACCATGTAGCATGGAGGTATAAGACAGAACTCATGTTGAATTATAGTAAAATTAAGAAAATAATCTTTCTTGTACACTCAAGTGTGGGTACTGGAATACATTCTCTCTCCTTGTGCCTACGCATTACTATCTTACTGTCATACCAAAAGTCCTCCGGTTCATTTTCCAACACTACCAATTATTTGACCACCAATACAATGAGTACCCTGATAAAGTATACTCAATGATCCAATATAGTCAATCTATTCCCAATTCCTTGGCATAAGCTTTTATCACTACCTGGCTCTCCTTGTATGTACAGCCCATCTCATAATACTCTCTACTAAAACCCTAGTACCATTAAACCCTTCTGAATGCCCACACAGCCCATTTTCTTTCTGACTTCCATGCTTTTTCCTATACCATTTCCTACAGTATTTCCTGTACTATTACTTTCCCTTTCTAGGCTGTCCTTCCTCCTTTTCCACAACTAAATCATGTACTCCTGGTACTTTTAGCAAAATCCACTCATCTACCAAGACATAGCACCAAAATTGCCTTATTTGTTTAAGTTTTGCCATTGTGCCCAGGCCAAATAGAGTTAGCCATTCCCTTTTTAGTGACCCCATAACATTGTTTTCATGTTTCAGTTCTCACGCGTCTCATAAGAGTATTATAATTATTTATATGCCTGTCTCTTAGAATTCTGAGCCCCCTGAGAGTAATGTATTCATCAAGTGTGGTGCAGTGATTATTAAGCTACTAGCTCTCAGGGAATCATGCCTCTCTGCCTCCATCATCTCACACAGTTCTCCTACATTGACTCTAAGTTTGGCTATATGATTTGTTTGGGGCAATAAAACACTGGTAAATGTGATGCATGCAGAGGCTTTAAAGATGCTTAGAAAGTGGAGCTTGCCTTTCCTCTCAAAGAAGTCCAGGTTAGCATGTTGGAAACATGGCTCAGCAAACAGCCAGCACCAACCACTAGACTTGTGAGAGAGGCCCTTTCATACTGGCCAGCTTCCATCTGACGTGCAAACTGAACATGAACCCATGCGTGAGCCTAGCAGTGCCTTGAAGGGAAGAGATGTGCCATCCCAGCCAACCCTGTTCAAATCACCAACACACAAAATGCTTTTGGCCTAAGCCACTAAATTTGGAAGGTGTTTGTTATATATAACTGATGGTTGATGAACTACTCTATCAAGGAGTTAGAGCATCTTAGTGGCCTGATGCAATGCAATGTATTTTTTGTTTAATCACAGTCCAATGTAGATGACTGCAAAGGGAACAACCTATGTACTACACAACCATACAAGAATCTAGGCTTCCATCTTTTTGTGATTCCTCTCTCTCTCCATCCAAGGACATTTGAGTATTCTTCATTTATGTGACAGATGGAAAAAGAGAGAGGTGAGAATTATACATGGGATATATTTACAGGGAAGGTCTGAAAGAGGCACACAACACTTCCGTTTGTATTCTGTTGGCCAGAACATGATAAAGGAGACCAGAAAATGTAGTCTAGCTCTGTGCTCCCTCAAAAGAGGAGTACACAAATACTGGTAAGGCTTATGGTGACTGCCATAAGCAGAAATATTTTGTTCTATTTTGTGTGTTCCTCAGTGCCTAGCACATTACCTGGCAGTAATAAATACTTCATAAATACTTACGGAATGAATGAATGAAATATTCAGTGATGTTATAGTGCCTTGTTTAGGATAAGATCTCAGAATTATGCATGAAGGAACATCTGTCTCTTCTAGGCTCATCTTCTCCTAAATCTTTAAAGCACTGAAGCATCTGGGTGGTTCAGTCAGTTAAGCATCTGACTTTTGGTTTCTTTCTGCTCAGGTCATGATCTCACAGTTCGTCAGTTTGAGCCCCACATCAGGCACTGTGCTGGCAGCATGGAACCTGCTTTGGATTTTCTCTCTCTCCCTCTCTCTTTGTGCCTCTCTCCCACTCATGCTGTCTCTGTCTCTCTCAAAATAAGTACATTAAATATATATATATATAATTTTATAATTATATAATAATTATAATTTTATAATTGAGCACTCACCAATTTAAAAACCAAGCCAAGAAATTAAGAAATAGATGCTGATGCTTTACTATGGCTGGGTGCCTAATGCTGAGATTAATACATAATAGTTTTTTCTTGTTTTGGGCTTTACAAGAATATCAGATCTAAAAGAACACATTGAAAGTATGTTTAACGTTAAGCCTCTGATTTCCCAAATCTGTGTGTGTATGTGTGTATGTGCGTGTGTGTATAGCATTAGCATGCTATTCTACTAAGCTACCAGTAACTTAAGCACTTGCGCATGAACTATATTACAAATAACGTAGTTAGAAATTTTATACAGTATGTTTTTCACTGCAACATATACCATATAAGCACAAGGAATTGCAAAGCCAAAAAGACTTGAGTTCTAGCCTTCATTCTGTTATTATGTCTGTTATTTCCTTTAGTTTCCTACAAACTACAAAATCCTAGAAATCTTTAATTCTTTATTATAAAGTATATGCTGAAAATATCTTTCATTTTTCTCTATCCACAAGTGAAATCAAAAATAGACTAAGCGCCTTTACTCAAACTCTGAGGAATAGTAGTCTCTTGTTTTATTTTACCTGATAAATGAGAATATGGGTAAACAAACTGTGAAGTGTAATCTCTGAACACCAAGCATTCAGGTAAAGAAGATTAAATCGACTCCAGGCAGCATTTAATGGATAGTCAGGGAAGCTACTTAGCCATGGGATAGGACATGAGGGTAACTGATAGCCTTCCTTTACTTCTTACAATCATCTTCAACGTTTGCCGATTATAATTCATTAACGCAGTTTAAGGCATGATCTTTCAAGCATTCTATTTTGAAATACACAAAAGATGGTTTGAGTTCATTATTACCACCTTGACCTGATAGAGCATTTTTAAATTATTAAGTCCAGTAGTAGGAACTTTAGAGAGAAAAGATAGCGGATGGGAAAGTTTTGGTGGGAATGAGTGGTGTGGGTCTGCCTGGCAAGTGTGGGCCCTGAGGGCCACCAGAGAGCAGATGGAAGATGTTGTACACCAGATGAAGGTGCCAGAACCCCCATGCTCCTGGCTATGCCATCTTCCAGAGGAAAGTAACAATAACGACCAGTTTGGCAAGTAGAAAGATCACACAGATCACAGGCAAGCTAATTGGACAAGTGGAAGGCAGAATAGGGAGACAATGCCTTCAGTTGGGACTAAGGGATTGTGGAATAGAGACCAGAAAAGAAACAAAGTGGACTAAGGATGAGTGGGATTGGTTAGACTTATTCACTTAGTCACTTGTTCACTAGTGCATATCCCAAAGTTTTTCTTCAACATTGCCCTTCAGCTGCTGAAAGGTATACTGTCTCAGATTAATTTCACCTGAGACATTAACGGCAATTCAGTGGAGGGAAAGTAGCCCACGTAATTTAAGGAAAAGAATAATGTATGGCATGGATATATATTTGACTGAAGTGTGTACCTTTGATTGGCTGCTTTGATGCTGTTAGGGACAGTGATAATCCACTCCTAGAAACATTTTATATTAGGAACTGTTTTAATAATTCTGGTGTCACTCTGAAATTAGAGTCCATCCCTCATTTCCTCTCTACTCAATTCCCTCTCAAAAGAACGCTACAGAACAGATTAACGGTACATTGTTCTTCTATAATTCTCTGGTTACCCTCACAGAATCAGGGTAAATTGGAAAAGAAATGCAAACCAGCTTGAGGCAGCACTGCCCAATTTGATCAAAATGAAATGCAACCATCGTGGGTTCGAGTTTGGTGGTCCAAAACATTGGAATGTTTCAAAGACATCTAAAATGCGATGCCAGTGTTGTTTTATTGGGTTTGGGGTTTGCTATCCCTTTATGTTAAACAGGAGTTTGGAAAAATTGCACAAAAGACTCACTGTCTATTTTCACGGATGCCTACATACTAAGTAGCCAGTGTTACTGATAAAGGAAAACGTCAAATATACATGGACAAAGTCTCCACTCACCTACCCCATGAACTCAGAGGAGGCTGAGGATGAATCACATCTGATCTTTATTTAGCATGCCACCTTACAGTAGCAATTCTCTCTGAGGAACTGGATTCTGACTCTTTGAACTGCACATAAAACATTCACCTGGATTCTCCTGCAGTGACCCATGTAATACCTGTTGTGTCTTTTGTGCATCAAGATGGCTGGCTTTGAGACTGGACCAAGGGTTGAATTTAACACCATCCAGATCTTCTTAAAGAAGTTACAGGTACTATATGCTGTCTTTGGACCCTGGCAAAATAGTATACTGTTAACCAGGTTTGGAGGAGGGGAAGTAAAGTTCAGAATCCAGAACAGCAAATTATACCTTTGTGATTCACCAAAACATATTCTTCCAATATACTAGTTTAAAATGTTTTATTTTGTTTGTTTAGGCCAGATTGCAAAATATGGTCTTGTCAGTCAAGACAGACTTCAAACTGCCTGCGCCCGTTAGAAACGTTTCATTAATAACATGTGTTTACCATTGAAAGAAGTAGACTTCGTGTGCTAAGATTTTGTTTGTCAGTCATTCATTGGAACCCCACTGTTAATAGCATACAATGGTTTGTGGTTATGCCACAATTTAACCCAGGTTTAAAAATACAAACTAGAGCCCTGGTGGTCTAGAAGGAACAGGGAATGAGTGAAGGTATTGGCTCAACCTGCTTTGTGGGCTGGTGGCTTGGAATGCTTTACAAACTAATCAAATTTATTGACTATGATCCTGAGGAAAAAAAAATATCACATGCTGGGGTGTGCATCCTGGTTTGACTGCAGTTTGGTGAGGTTCTGAATGTCTAAAGGGGGAAACGAGGCAACTATTTGGCATTCCTTTCCCCAAAGACAAATTAGAAACAGATATCACAAAATATGAGATTTTTTCAACAGTCTAATAAGAAAAAGAGATTTTCCTTTATAGTTTTAATTCTACAGTATGTTGAGGATAAGTAAACAGAATTAATATTGCACTAGGCTGAATGGGCAGTGAAAATTCTATTAATTCAGTAGTTTGAACAGCAAGTGTTCTGAACACAACACATGAAAAGAATCAATTTCGCCTGTAATATCAATTTACTTACCTTCATAGGGCTGACTGAAGATTAGTTATGATTAAACACTGCTAACTATCCACTTATAGTAGATATATAATCAGAGAGAAAACAATTACATTTTGCACAGATCCGTGTGTAAAATGTTGATTTAGAATACAACAAAACATGGCTATCTACAGTAATGGATAGAAAATGTGTTCATATTTAATAAGCCACCTCAGTTATGTAGAAGTGAACTGAACGATAAATAGTTGCTACATGTTGTTTATGAAATCTCATAGTCCTGGAAATAACACCATGATCCTAAACATTTGTGAAATCTTATATTATATGTGCTTAAAACCAATTTTCCAGTTGCTTACAGTTTATGCTTTTAAAAATATTTGTATTTCAAAATAAAACAAGATCACATTTAGAGAAAATGTAACCCATAAAAAAATTATGTTAGCCTGTCCTTAAGTTATCTCTTTATACATTCCTAGAGGAGATATTTGGTACTTTAAAACTTTTTAATAGTTTGAGCATTTTTTGCTTTCTTTTCACCATTTTTTTAAGAAGAAGAACATATCTAGAGAGAAAAGTTTACTACTAAAAGATCCATCTTCCAAGTTCTGAGTACAGAAAATGAAGAATAAGATACAGCATGTGTTAAACTCACACTTTACATTTTCAAAAGTTAAAGTTGACATTCACTTAGTTCACAAGTACAAATTGTGCACTTGCTCTATGTGTAGCAGAATACCAGGAACAATGAAGGATATAAAGATGAGTAAAACAGGGGGTGCCTGGGTGGCTCAGTTGGTTAAGCAGCCAACTTTGGCTCAGGTCATGATCTTCTGGTTTGTGAGTTTGAGCCCCACATTGAGCTCTGTGCTGACAGCTCAGAGCCTGGAGCCTGCTTCAGATTCTGTGTGTGTCTCTCTCTCTGCCCTCCCCTGCTCATCTATTAAAAATAAATAAACCTTTAAAAATTTTAATCAAGAAAATAAGTAAAACTGGAGCTACCTCTGAGAAGCTAGTGATTTGGCAAAGTACACTAACACCCAGTGGTCCTTAAATCCTTCGATATCTGAAAGAGTAGCATTTGAATCTCATTTTTACTCATGTATAACTCTTGGAGGTATTTCCTGTGACACTTTTATTTGTATGTTTTTTATCAGGACTTTGTGTATAACAGAATTTTCCCATAATTGCCTAGGATGAAACATAAACAGGGCACATATAGTATTTAGAATAAATGGCCCTTTCTCTAGGGAATGGGGAAGGCAGCACACATAGCTAATGAACCTGAGGTTTACTGAATAATCCTTGATAGCCAGACGGAAGCAAACAACTCTAGAAACTATGTCCTCTGCTTAAACTCTGGCCAGACCATAGTATAGTCAGCTTTATTTCCAACTTCTAGCTGGTCCACTATAAAATAGCATTTTGAGGTTGTAAAATGTTTAATAATATGACAAGAATTTATTTTGTCTTATGAGGAAAATAATCATTTCACCAAATCACTTTACAGCCAATATTTTTTAAAAATATGCCTTATTTACAAGATTTCACATAGTAAATGACATTTTTCCAGGGAATATGTCCATTAATTTACTTTATTGCATGGAGACCTGTAATTTGCATCGTTTATTTGTTTTTTCCAACATGAATTTTATGTTGGAATTGAACCAATTCTAGACATTAAAACAATACTATAAGACTATTTCATGTGCTGATTTTCCTTAACTAAATATCCTTAACTAATATCACTGCTTATAGAATCTTACAACTGAACTCCTAAGAAGAGTGTTGGAGGTAAATCTTGGACAAAATAGCACCTTTCACTGCCATCTTCACCGTGCTGTCAAAAACTGAAATTGATTGTCTGATTTGTTATTTTCCAAAGACTGACACTTTGCTGAAGGAGTCATGGTTAGCATCATATTGACAGTAAAAACTGTTCTAACCATCTTTGCTAAGACGTTCACATTGTTTAAATCTTCAGACCGCAATCCTCGGATGATTGTGTAATTCCAAAAATCTGCCCTTTATTTTCACGACCCCTAGTAGCAACTATTATATAACAAGCGGAAAGAGCAAGTTGCAAAAAGATGTTAAGTGACTTTCAGGAGTTTGATACATACCCTAATAGTGCTGTGAATACTAACCCCTATTCTATGCATGGAATCAAACCACCTTGTTCTAAAGCTTAGTATAGTACTATTCTTTCTTTATAGTGTTGTCTAATTAAAATGAAGAACTTCTGTTCATTAAAAGATACCAGTAATAGAGTAAGAGGGAAACTCATAGAGTGGGTAAAAATATTTACAATACACATATCATAAGGGACTATTACCTCGAGCCTATAAAGAGCTTCTACAAATCAATAAGAAAAACACGGATAATTCAATAGAGAAATGGGCTAAAAGACTTGAAGAGGTACTTCATAAAAGAGGTTATCCAGACGGCCAATAAACATGGAAATACCCTCAAGTTCATTAGTGGCCAAGAAAAAGACAGTTCAACCACAATACAATGCCATTAAACACCCACTAGAATGGCTAAAACAATAAAGACAAAAAATTCCAAGTATTAGCACAAATATGAAGTATCTCAAATCTATATCCACTGCTGGTAGTAGTGTGAATTGGTTTAACCACTTTGTAAAACTGTTTAGTAGTATCAGTTAATATATATATATATTCATTCAACAAAAAGACGTACTTGGATTTACCAAATGACTTAACTGGAATGTTCACAGCAGCACTATTTGTAATAGCCCCAAACCAAACTGGATATTATCCAGATGTCTATCAGCAGGAGAGTGTATAAATAAATTGTGGCATATTTGCTCAATGGTATTTTATACAGTAGTGAGAATGAATGGTCTGCAAGTATAGGCAACAATAGGATAGCTCTTGCAAGAAAATATTCAGCAAAAGAAGTCAGACAAAAAAGAGTATCTACTGTATGATTCCATTTGTGTAAGTTACAAAAAGGCTAAAACTAAGCTGTGCTGTTAGAAGTCAGGAAAGTGGTTAATCTTATGACTGGAAAGGAGCATCCAAGGGGTCCACGGTGTTGCTTCTGTCAGCTTCTTTTTGGTCTGGGTTCTAGTTTCACAAGTCTTGTCAGTTTGTGAAAAATCCATCAAGGATACACTCAAGATAAATGCACATTTTGATATATGTAATTTATATCAATAAGAAGTTTATTTTTAATGTTTTATTTTTGAGAGAGAGAGGGACAGAGTGCAAGTGGGGGAGGGGCAAAGAAAGAGGGAGACACAGAATCCAAAGCAGGCTCCAGGCACTGAGGTGTCGTCACAGAGCTCCACACGGGGCTTGAACTTACAAGCCATGAGATCATGACCTGAGCTGAAGTCAGACGCTTAACTGACTGAGCCACTTGTGGGCCCCAACTTCAATAAGAAGTTTTTAAAAGAGCTTTGTCTCTTCAGTTTACATTGCTTAGGAAGACAGTTGTTATATATCTTCTGTATTATCAAAGTAATAATCATAAATGATAAGCCTAATAGCTGGCAAAATTAAACATATGGACCTCCAGTTCATTTCTTCTTTGAACATCTTCCTTCTTCCTCCCTCCCTCCACTCCCTCCCTCCCTCCCTTCCTTCCTTCCTTCCTTCCACTTATTTACTTCGTAGAAGAGCTACATTAAACAAATTTTGTCTAATTCTGAGAAGGAGTATTTGTACCAACTTACCCACCTAGATTAGTGTAACTGCTGTTTCAAAAGAGAGAGGAAGTGAAGGTTAGTGCTTGTGGTGAGGAAATAAGACAAAGAAACAGAGATGATATGAATTTTCTGCCTGTCTCTACAACTTTTTAAGGAGACAAGGAAAATACCCTTGTCCCATAAAGTGCCCTTAACACATTAACACAGGGAATCTACCAAATTTTCTTTCTCAGTGGACCCAGTTAATCTGCTCAAAGTTGAGTAATAATTCATTTTACTGGATGGCAATCCATATATCAAAAAACTAATATACTTCTTTCCAAGGTTTATAGCAGAAGTAGCAGAAAACAAATTATGTAGACCATCTACTACACTATCTTTATTTAACTTTCAACTGGGTTCTGGGGGTATCCCAAACAGCTGAGTCCAGTGATCTCAAACACAATTCAGGGAAAAGCATTTGTACATCCTTAATCCCAGAAAACATGAGTCACAATATCATCGAGACAAGAGTTAGTTTGGCCTGATTAGAGATTTCCAACTACCTGTAAAAGTATTTACCCACAAATTCTCATGTGGCTCTTCCGCGGATAAATAAGGACCTGTTTGTACATCAAAAAAAGCAAAAGATGTGTATTGATTTCTTTTATGAGATTATAGTTTTAAGAGTACTATAAAAGTAGACATTGAAAATTAGAAAAATACAAAGTATCTCTGACATGCCTTCTAGTCCAAAACATCTGGAAAACTATTTCAAAATCTCCACCAAATCCTCTTTGTCTAAAATTTCACTGAATAGCTCAGTAAACAGTTAACAGATATTAAAGCAAACCCCAAATTTGCAGTGGTTTAATCTAATGGAAGTTTCTTTGCACCTCCTTGAAATGTTGGTGTTACACTATGGATAGCAGGTGATTTAGAGACCCAGATGCCTTCCATCTTTTGGGTCCCATGGACCTAGAATCTTATCACTATTCCTGCACTGAGGTGGAGGAAAGGAAAAAACTGTAGAAGGCATGCTTGCTACTTAAAAAGCCAACTCTGAAACCTCTTTTCATATTCCATCACTGAAAACTAATTGTGCGGCAGCCTCAAATGCAAGGAGGGGGTAAGAGAGCTGTAGCAGCATTGGCTGAACCATCACTTCTGAGCCATATGCCCGAGTGTGGAAAGAGAAGTGTGGGTTCTGCAGGACATGCGGCCATCTGTGCCGCAATTGCTTTCACCTACGTTAGTAGTAAATTTTACAATTAGACAAGATGATGAGTAAATTGAGGCTTGATATTTCAGTTAAATATGGAAGGGGAAAGGGGATTAGGGAAGAGTAGAAGTTAGAATTAGAGTTGTGAGGCTGTCATTATTTTTACCCCCTCTGCTTCTGAAATATTCATAGCAACACACTTATTGATTCATTGAGTACCTATAGAACATCTCTTAAATTTTAGACCTAGGCTCTATGGATAGAGCACCGAACAAAACAAAGTGCCTGAAGCACTCCATGAAGCATACATACATTTTTAAACATAATTTATTGTCAAATTGGCTTACATATAACACCCAGTGCTCATCCCAGTGCATACATACATTTTAATGTAAGAGTCCAAAAAATAAACAAATAGACAAATAGTTACATAATGTCACACAGAGAGAAACGGTGTGAAGAAAAGTAGGGAGGGTAAGATGACTGCAAATAACAGAAGTCATACATTCAAGGATGAGATCAAGGAAGATCTCTTTAGGGAAGTGATGCCTAAGTGAAGAACAGAATGATGTGAAAGAGTGACTCATAGGGACACCTGGGGGTAGAGGAAAGTCCTTAGGTAAAAGCAAGCTTTACCTTTCCAAAGAAAGGCAAAGTAGCCTGATTCCACCTTGGCAGTACTGGATGGGCCAATTCACGCAATTCATGCAAGGACTGCTTAGGAAAGAAGCATTGGGGAGTGGAAAGAGATAGAATTTTCCAGAAAAGTCATGGAAAAAGACATGGTTCAAAACTGGAGTCTGCCACTAACAGCTGGTATTAGTTTTGGCAAATCATTACCAGATTCGACCTCTGATTTTCTCATTTGCAAAATGAGGAGACCTCTCTCGTTGAATTGTTATGAGGTTTATATGAGGTAATGTGCATAAATCACTACTACTACATAGCACATTGCAAACATTCAATAAATACTAATTACTCCTTCTTTATACCTAATCTCTTTTTCCTTTTTCCATTCCTCCTCAACTTGTGCAATTTTCATGCCTTGTCCATCTCACTAGTTCTGACATCTTTTTCTCATCTCAGAACTGGCCTTGCATCACAATGATGATGAGGAGGAGAGAGTGACCAGCCGTTCTAAAAGGAGATGGACATTGATAAAGTCACCACCCATCTGTATTCCCTTCCCTAATGATTCATACCATGTTTATAAATTTAAGGATTTGATTGGGAGAAGCCAGAAGTTCCTAGCTATGCAACACAATTTGAAGTCAGAACTTCTAAGTAGGCTTCTTCCCAACGTTACTCTGTGCTCATTTTTTTTCCCACTTAATTTAAGCTCTGAGGCAGGCTGTTGTCCTCTGGGAAAGTGTTGAGGAGAGATGAGATCAGCGGTTTTGTTTTGTTTTGTTTTGTTTTGTTTTGATTTGATTTTTCTTCTCAAACTCACCTTTATGGATTCTCCATCTACCTTGTGACTTGACTATGGCCAAGAAATTTCTGGATTCTTTGGTACACTGATTTGGTTCAGTTTAGCTAAAAGCCCTAATGTGTTTCCATTGTAACAGGTCTCTATTAGCCCACAAACTCTAGCCTGTGTGTGCATTGCTTTACATGCCATTTTGAGAGTATAGTCTCCGTTCTTTCAGAATGTATGTATAATCACAATATGTACATGTACTTCTGAATTTGTCTCTTTGACTTCAGTAATATCCTCAAAGCATTGCTCTCTGTCTCTCTTCAGTAAGTCCTCAGCTTGCTGGGGAAGCGCTCAATGCTTCCATCTTTGGAGAAGCACCTAGTCACTCTCAAGAGTGCAATACGCCTCAGGTCATTAAATATTTACTTATGTGCCCTTGTAGTCACCTACACCCTAGGAGTCCTGGTTGTAATCTGCTTTCAGAGTGATGGTGGCTTTATCATATGAGTAGCACTTTGAGATCTGTTTACAGAGTTCTTTTTAATTTTTTTTTTATTTTTTATTTTAGAGAGAGAGAATGTGTGCAAGTAAGTGGGAGAGAGAGGCAGAGGAAGAGAGGGAGAGAATCTTAAGCAGGCTCCACATTCAGCACAGAGCCCAACACAGGGTTCAACCCCATAACCATGAGATCATGACCTGAGCCGAAATCAAGGGTCAGATGTTCAACTGACTGAGCCACCCAAGCACCCTTACAGAGACCTTTTCACTAGAGTTTACAAGCACTCATTTATTTTACTTGCTTGGAGTCCAATCAGGTCTTCCACTTTCCTTGCACGTACCCGTCCTATCTCCAGGTCTCATATATCCCAGACACTGAGAAATGATTTAGCAATTTCAGTTTTTAAAGCACACACCAATTGAAACACACTAAACTGTAATCTCAGAGCCTCAGTGAGACAAATGGAATATTCCACAGTATCAAAAAAGTGAGGCTATTTGGATTTTGAAAATTTGAAAAAGACTGCTGGAATGTCTCTGGTCTCTGTAACAAGAGCTCATTCTCATTAAAAGAAAAAAAAAATAATGAAGCCGTTTCCTAGAGAACAGGTTATGCTCTCGTAGCCTGGAAAACCCTGCCCAGCTGCCTTCCTCTCCCTCACCCTGACAGCTCCCTTCAAGTTCTGCTGCTTCTCTCAGCATCTTGCTTCAAGTAAATCCTGCAAAGATGCTTTCAGGAACATCTGCAGTCTCTCATGCGGGAAGACAAGCAGAGCGGATATCCTGCAGAAGGAAATACCAGTAAACATTAAAACACCAGGAACGACATTTGTTGGGGTATCTGCAGACACTTCTCAGGACTAAATTAAGTCCACAAATATGCCCCACTTCATGTAGCAAGCTACTGAAATTCTGTAAATGCTGCAGAAAACCTCTGTATTCTTTTTATATCTCCAAATGCCACCCTCTGATGTGTTGGGGCAGGGCCTAGATTTCATGGTGTAAGTAAAAAATAAACATTTGTACCAGCTTTTCTTTCCAAAAACACCTTCAAATTCCTCATGAATCTTGGACTGTAGTACAGCTGACTAAGAAAGCACTGTGCCTTGTACTTACAACATGTTTAATAAATATCTGCTAAAAATCAATGAATTTTAGTTAGAAGTTGCCTTAGAGATTGTCTAGCCTAAGTACATAGCACCTTTGATAAAGTGGGCCAACTGGAAAGCAAAAGCATCTTAATAGTCATCAACCAAGGAATCTAGTTGTTACATTGGAATTTCTACAAAATATGTTAGCAACTATATGGAGCTATTCAAAAAGAAATCAAAAATAAAATCTCTTGATTCTAAGCTAACTTATTGAACTAAAATTAGAATACTTCAGTATATTTTTTGGTAAATTATTTGAGTTTTATTGGAACATCTTTGAGTCGATGTAAAAATAATTAATATTGAAACTGCAGTGTATTTTCTGCATTCTTTTGGAGTTTATATTGAATATAATGATTAAATACATGCTAATTATAAAAATTCCATGAAATATCAAAGACTATACAGAGGAAAATAAAACAAAGCATTGTAGTCCTACATCAGAGATATACATAGTTAATATTCTGATATCTTCACATTGTCTTCTTTCTCTGCGTTATTGAGGTCTCTTTATATACTTTATTTTGCTCAGTTAATGCTTTATCATCAGCATTAGCCTACTGTGTAGTCAGTCTCCAAGATGTCCCTCAATGATTTCTACCTACTGGTATTCACACTTTTGCATAGCCCCCTCTTATATTGTACAAGAATTGGTCTGCCGTGATCAATAGCATACATATGACAGAAGTAAGTTTGTCGCTCCTGTGATTAGGTTAAATATAATTTCAGCTTTCTTATTGATCATGACCACATGTCGCATGTTCTTCCACACTCCCCTGCCCCGTCTCTCTCTCTCTCTCTCTCTCTCTCTCTCTCTCTCTCTCTGTGTGTGTGTGTGTGTACTTTTTCCCCATCTACCCCCCCAACACCCTCTCTGGGGAAGCAGTCTTATGACAGAGCCCACTGAAGGCTCCAGCCAACAACCAGAAAGCCTCTAATAACCACGTGCATGAGCTTGGAAATGGCTTCTCCAGCTCCAGTCAAGCCTTAAGATGACAGCCCTGGCCAAGAGCCCAGCTTAAATCTTGTGAAGCACCCTGAGCCAGAAGCACCAGATAAGCCACTCCCAGATTCCCAGTCCTGAGAAACTGGGTGAGATAATACATGTTTGTTGTTTTAAGATAATAATGTTTTGGTGTAGTTTGTCAAGTAGCAAGAGAAAACTAATGCATCCACATTTTTAAAGATTATTCAAGAAAACTATTTTTAGTGGTTGCCTAAGATTCTGCCTTATACATTTATCATGATTTATTTTACTACTCTATTATTGGGTTTTCAGGTTGATCTCAATTTGATTGCAGTATTTATCTTTTTTTTTTTTTGCACATTGTCTATATCTGTGATTAGTTTCTTGGAACAGACACTTAGAGGTAAAATTATTAAATAAAAATACTAATATTTTCAAGGCTTTTGAAAATTTTGTGTATATTGTTATTGTTCTCCAAATTTATTGTACTAGTGAATTTAAATTTTGACTCACAAAAGGCAAGTCTTGCCATAAGAAAGAAATTGTATCAGTCACAGCACCAAATGTTCTTTATGTACACTGCTCTATATTGGATTGCCTTTTATTTTAAATGCTCTTCTCATGAATTAGATCTTAGGGACACCTGGATGGCTCAGTTTGTTGAGTGACCGACTTTGGCTCAGGTCATGATCTCACAGTTTGCGGGTTAGGGCCCCACATCGGGCTCTGTGCTAACAGCTTGCTCAGAGCCTGGAGCCTCCTTCAGCTTCTGTGTCTCCTTCTCTCTCTGCCCCTATCCCATTCATGCTCTGTCTCTCTCTGTCTCTCAATAATAAATAAATGTAAAAAAAATAAAAAATAAAAAAATTAAGAATTAGATCTTAATAACCATTTGTTTATTGGTTGTATCTGACGAGTCAACCATCCAATGCAAACATATTTGCTTTCCCTCCATACCTGTTCTCTTTCTTTTTTTTCTCCCCTCATTCCAGGGAATAGGTCCACCACTCTTGCAGTCTACCAATCCAGAAACCTGAGAATCATCTTAAGACTCTTCCATTTTACCCCCTACAGGCACCCTACTCTTTATCTTTATACTCCCCTCTCCTTTCCAGTTCCAGTTTGCACTACTGCCTTAGTGCAAACCTTGTTCAATCTCCCAGACTGTTCCCTGTCTTGATTTTCAATCTTCTCTTATCCATGGCTCTCTGGTACCATAATGGATTTGTTACTCTTGGAAACACTAATGATAATTTGATTTTATTCAGTTATACTGACTTACTTTTATCTTCTATGACTACATTACTGAGCACTGTAATGCTAATATTTTATGGACAAAGACTATAACTGTTTTCATGATACAAACAAACAAACACCTGGACAAATCATACCTACCCATCCTGTTAAGACATGGCTTTCAATGACCATGTCAACAAACCATCCAAGAGGATTTGGGGTTGTAGATGCAAATCTTGGCAGTGTCAAGACAAAATATGCCCTGAGGGAAAAATCATTCCTTCTTCTATCTCTCTCAGAACATTCACACTAGTTGAGATTTTGTTTGGCCTTCCTTTAGGAAATCCCCTCACCCTTCCAGGTAGATTTCACAATAGACTTGATACAGGCTATGGGATTGGAAGCAAACTCAGGCAGCCCCAGAGTAAAGTGTAGACAATGAGGAAAAAGAACACAGTGAAAGATGATGCATCATTTTTCCCATATCTTTCAACAGTTACTTACTCTGGAGCATTTTGGTATTCAGAGGAATAAAAGATGGTAGTTGTTCCAAATAGTAAAGTTAATTTTGCTAATTATTATAAAATTTTTCTTTAGAAAAAAATGGAAGTGCTCTTAAATGTGGCTTTGGATTATCTGGTAAAATTCCCCTGTCTATTCTGGGCTACCAATTTTGTTGGCTGAGGTCACCAAAAAACTAAATATTGGCCAAGTATGTGTTTGAATGTATTTTATAGATACCTATAGGAATATAGCATTTTTAGTGTAGCTCCTCTAGTTGACTAGTATCTAATAAAATTTTAAATATATATATTTGTAAATTTAAATCCAAGTGAGTTAACATATAGTGTAATAATGATTTAGAGGTCAAATTTAGTGATTCATCACTTACATATAACACCATCCTCATTCCAACAAGTGTCCTCCTTAATGCCTCTCACCCATAATCAAAAATATTTTTAAATGATGCCTTATTTTACCCAACGCTAAAAACAAGTAGTATGTTTTCAGTTCTCTGGGCACAAAGACAATTTCCACAGTTCAAGAGATGCATCTTCTATGTTGGGACTGTTTCTACTTAGTTTAATGTCACTATTATTTGAAGAGATATTGGAAGAACATATTAGAATATGATTCCCATTTTGTTTGGTTCTTGTTATCTAAGCAGTCATTTTTCACTCTCAGTTAAAATTAGCACAGAACATTCTTCAGGACAGCCCCTGCATTCTTAACATATTTCCACAAAGGGCCCTTGGTTGGAGGTCCCTATCTTCATGATGGAGTATTTTTATGAGTATTTTATTAATAATATTATTCATAGTGATAGCTACTTACTATTTGTTGGACACGGTGCTAAAACTCTTATATACACTTTCTCATTTAATCTGCAAGCCAATGCTGTAATGTATCATTATTATCTCCATCTTCTAGATGAAGAAATTGAATCTTGTAGTTTGAGCAACTTGACCAAAGTCACAAAGTAAGGGGCAGGAACAGACTAGTTTAACACCAGAACAAGTTCTCTCAGCCTTGATGCTATTTCTTCTCTTATGACTCATTGCCTAGTAATTCCATATCAGATTGACTTATGACCTTGATTCTTCTAAGATATCTTCTAAGACTCTGAACAAGTCACTGTACATTAGGACCCTGATTTATGAAGAAACATCCCCACAGAGAATTAACCTGGATTTAACGAATTCCAATTGCTTCCTGCTCAGAGATGTCTGTATATATTCTGTGCTCTGGTGCTCTGGTGCCTTACACACTCAGTTTCTATTTTTAGTGTCCCCTCAGGGGTACACAATAACATATTTCCTAAGTCACTAAATTCTCTGGGTATAACCCTCAAGTGGCATCAGCTTTTGCCAGGATGGACTTAATGACTTCATCCACACAATTTAAACTTTTCCTATATATATTCTGGGAACTTCCAGAATAGCCTCTTGCTCTTACAAGTATGATTTCAGCCTTTTCCAGACTTCTTTAGTGATATTTGTATACTTGTAGGTGTTAAAAAAAGGTGTTTCTTTCAAAATAAACTACATTATAAAATGGTTTTCTATTCTGGGGGGGCCCTGGATGGCTCAGCTGGCTGAGTGTCCAACTCTTGATTTTGGCTCAAGTCATGATCTCCTGGTTTATGGGATCGATCCCTGCATTGAGCTCTGTGCTGACAACATGGAGCCTGCTTGGGATTCTCTCTCTCCTTCTCTCTTTGCCCCTCTCTTGCTCACCCACACTCTCTCCCTCTCAAAATAAATAAATATTTAAATAATGGTTTTCAACTCTTTAAAGTAATTAGGGGCACGGGCCATACTCAATCACCAACAGGGTAAATTGTTCTGCTGCCTCTGTTTTCCTTCTTTCCTTTGCCTTCCCCACCCCTCCCATGTATTTTCTTACTTATCTTTGGAGCATTATGTTCAGAAGAAAGATAATCAGTATTCCAAATAACAAAGTATTTGTTAAATTATCATATGATTTTTATTGGGAGGAAATGTAGTTTCCTATGTCATATATATATGTATATACATGATTCTCCAAAAGAATCAAGTGCATATAAAATACAGCTTAAAAAGAACATTAATAATGACCTATATTTGATAAGCATTTTGTAGTTTACAAATCATTTTACAAATATTAAGTTATTTAATCCTACAACAACTTTCTGTGGAAGGAAACAAAGTTTTATTAAACATTTACTACAAGCTAGACATTACGTTAGCGCTTTACATTTTTAGATTCTCCCTGAATCATCATTACAGTATTCCAAGGCACGTATTTTTTCCATTTTACAGAGGATAAACTGGTATTTAAAGAAGTTCAAGAACTTGTCTAGTATCCCACAGCATTAGGATTCAAGCTGAGATTGGGGCGCCTGGGTGGCTTAGTCAGTTAAGCATCTGACTTCTTCTCAGGTCATGATCTCACGGTTCATGGGTTCGAGCCCCGTGTTGGGCTCAGTGCTGACAGATAGCTCAGATCCTGGAGCCTGTCTTTGGATTCTGTGTCTCCCTCTCTCTCTGACCCTCCCCTGCCTACACTGTCTCTGTGTCTCTCTCAAAAATAAATAAAAGACATTAAAATTTAAAAAAAAAAAAGGATTCAAGCTGAGAGTACTGAGACCTAAAATCCAGTGCCTGGTCCTATGCTAATTGGACATCCAGCCTGCTAAGGGAGGTCCTAGTCTCCTCCCAAAGAACAGTCAAAGTCATGGGAGCCTCAGCATTTACCACGTATCTCATTCGGTAGCAAAAATGAGTAAAGGGACTTACACATTTTTATCTGCATCACCATTGTATCTGTAAATTCCCTTCTTTAAAGTTTCTTCCCTAAACTTCCTAATTATAGACAAGTGAATAGATTCCCTTCTGGTTTTCCTCCAGCTGTTCATGGGAAGGTAAAGAGTTGATATAGGAATGAGACATTTGTTTCCAGACCTACGAAGAGTTTATTCCACTCTAAAATGTTCATCAAGCCCATGGGTAATCCAATTGTGGCAAGTTCTTATGTGCATCACTGTTCAGATTACATGTTCAATAACCATATTTGGCTTGTATTTTGACAGGATCAGACTTACCCAAAAGAGAATTTAGCCCTTCCAGATGACCTGAATGATAACTCACACTTTTTGCTACTTGCTGGAAAAGTACCAAAATAGTAACATGAACTACCCCCAGGACACTGCTAATGATCTGGGATAACATAAATTTGTTGATTTTCTTTAATAGAGGAAAGTTCCACTTTGCAGACTTAGACAAAGGGGAATGACTAGGGGAGTGAGGTAATACAGAAGAGATAAATGATACCTGGGTGGGCGGAATTCCAAATCTCTCTAAAAAGAAATTTTCTCTCTTAATTTTCTCTCAGACAAATTTTATAAACAATACATAACAGATTCTGCTTTTGTGCCAAATGATAACTTCATACACACACACACACACACACACATACACATGCATGTATGTATGTGTGATTTATGTATGTACCTCATTATTAAATAAAATTGTCTTTATCATAAGAAAAAATGTCCTATAAATCTGAAGCATAATAAGAGTAAAAAAATTAACGAGTGTTTGAGATATGGGTCTGAATCACTTTATAAATACAAATACAAACTTGGGTGTCTAGTAGACTTTAGAATACATAGTCTGTGAAATTCCATAAAGGAGCCAGCTTTCAGATATAAGATCTGAAATATTAGAATTCCTATATAAATATTTCCTTTAAGTTAACAGCTATATCATGGTAATGGTTTTTAAGACATCATTAACTACTATCTATAGTTTGCAGTTGACTAAATTTTCACATGAATCCTACAACAGATTTCCAACAACATGTTTTCTTTCCAATGCATCTCTGAAGATACAGTGGAAAATGTGACTTTTATTTACAACTTAATAAATAATTCAGTGATGTGAAGTGTTTTAAGTACAGCGATGTGCTACTTTAAACAAAGTGGTGAAAATATATAACTGACCGTGTCTAGTTGTTTTCACTTCTTTTAAGGTTTAGATTTCCCTTGCCTGATTTAACTTAAAAAAAAAACTCATGGAAAGTGGGAGCCTTGGATACTTCAAAGTTAACCAAGATCAAAGGCAAATGAAGTCCGCTGAATAAGGAACAAGCCTGAATGCAAAACGTATCACGTTGATATTGGCTTGAAGTCTCTTAGTTTATGGTTGTACCAAAGCCTTAACCTTGAATTTGTCAGATATCTGAGCACAGGGAGTTGTTATGGAAAAGAACAGTTTGCTTCGTTTCTCTGAGAGACATTCAAACACAGACTCATCCACATGACCAGGTAACTAAGTTAGCTGTTGGTAACAAACATTGCAAATGTGAGCGACTTCTCACCTATTGCATTTTTGTCCACTGTTTATAACTCCTGACAAGCATACAACTTTCACATCTTGCATCTTGTTTAATTACAGAAACCTCATTTTTAAAATATGAATTATGGGAACATGCTACAAACACTGAACTTAGCTATTGCATCTGCTGCTGCCTGATGCCCCCTTTGGTGAATGAGACAGTTTCTTTGAATGTTTGCAGGATTCCAATCTAGCTTTTAAATCTTCCTTGGTTCTCCTTAGTTTTAGGGTCTGGGGATTTGTTGGATTATGCTGGATTCAAAAAATGCAGAATCATTAACGTGGTGAAAAGGTGGTGTGGTCTGTAATTCAAAAGGTGCAATGGGTGTTCTTGAATGTTCTGCTTCATTGAAGCCCTCGTACACCACACATGTTACCAGTAAAGGTACAACGTTTTTTCCTTGAAATGGTCCATGCTGTTTCACTTGAAACGATGTGTGCTGCTGCTGGGTGTTCTGTGGCTCTGTCTCAACAACATTGCTCAGAACTCACATTCAGCAGGTATCAGCCAATAGGCCCTTTGGTATCAGAGGAGGAAATAAATCACCGTCTACAGAAACACCCATCTGTTTTGAATAGTCCCATAGATAGATGACTCTCTGTTTCAGGGAATATTTAATGTTAGAAAAAACTCGTCCAAACAGTTTACTCTCCTTAAGACTAAGCAGCAAGAGGTCTTCCAGTAAATGCTTCAAAAACTGCCTAACAGGAGAGGCCAGAAACATCCCTCTGTGACCCAAAATCAAAACGGAAAGAAAAAAAAATTACTAATAATCTTTATGACTTTGGTGACCTCTAGTGATCGAAACAGAGAACAAATTTACCAGGGTTTTTTTTTTTTTTCTTTCTAGAAAAGAGGCATCTTCCAAAATCAGAAATTATGTATTTGCTTTGTGATTTTTCCAACCACTCTTTAAGGAATTTATCTGTGTAACTAATCTTTCTCATTAGCAAACAGCAATGTGTTCTCCTTGTAGAATACATCATAAGCACCAAGGAAGGAAAAGTCTCATTACTCAAGATTACATTCTTTTCAGTTTTGCTTCTATTCATTTATATCTGGGTTCCTAGCAACATACAAAGGTAGGTAGTTTTCCACAAAGAATCATACAAGACATTGGTTGGCAATTTATAGTCACAGTATATTGTGAGTATCTTTCCCTGCCATTAAATACCCTCCAACAACAATTTGTTTTTACTGTCCAATTAATATTTCATAATAATTCATTTAAACATTTCTGTACTATCTGCTATTTAGGTGGTTTTGAATTCTTTTTCTCCTATTGTCAAAGCTAATTCTCTGAACTTTACCAGCACTATAGCATCAAAATAAACTCTTAGAAATGAGATTTCTGGTTCCAAAAATGTGCAAAGCAGAACTGTTGTCAATATATAGTATCCAATTGCCGGATAATTCTAAGAAAGAGTCACCTACACATGATTAAAGCATCATCCAGAGGGAACATGTGACAAACCGGAAGATCTCTGGCAGTCTATGTGCACAGCAGCCGTATAAGCCTGCCGGAAAGGGCCTATGGCTGAAGAGGCAACCAAGAATGATCTAGAATGCTGCCATGTGAACTGCATAATAGCACTTGCTCTGTACTACAAGCTTATGCCACTTGGAAAAAGGAATATGCAGAGAGTTATCAGGTTCTGAGGAACTCTGTTTTGTAAACACATATAGACATATGGCTCCCACATCAACAAAAACCTTTCATCTAACATAAGGTACTTATTTACCAGCTATCAACCGAAGGCTACACATGGAATGTTGTTGCTAAAGGCTTAATTTTTTAATGGTTTCTGTACTCACAGGGTAAATACACAGTTCTCCTTTTTTCCTCTTCATAAGATAAATAATGCCCAGGTAAAGTTTGCAAAAGAAGCAAAAGCAGGGAGAAGAGAAATTCTGGACATCTGTTTCCACAGCTATCCAAGTAACGGTAGCACATTCTGAAATACTTTCTCAAAGTATAAATTCAATTTCCTGGCTACACTGCTTTATGAGTTTGCACTGTCAAAGAGATGGACTGTGTTCAGCAACCACTCTACACACGCCCCTCCCTCCCAGGAGGATGTATTCGAACATGACTGCACTGGGTCATTTTTAAAAACCATGTGCACATATATACTCTTTGTCCCTCAATACCAATTACAGAAAGTAAAAATCAATAAAATCCCCTGTGTGGATTAAAACTGAGGAAGAAAAAGAAGGGGAGTGTCATGACCTAAAAAGACTGAGAGACACTGCTTCGGAGCAGCATATTTATATCCTGGTCCTCGTGGGAGGAGCATCATTTGGTGAAGTTGAAGGATGTGTACCAAGGTCCAGTCAATGGGCCCTTGCTTTCAAGCCTTGCTCTCCAGGCACTGCTGGCTAGGCTTTTTCCCAAGATCGAATAATGAAAGCAGAAACACGACCTCCACAGAGACTGGGGCCTCCTGGGCTGGCTCCTCAGCCTTCCTCCCTACCCCCACACAAAGATACAAATGCCACAAAGATGCCAATGCTTTGATTAGAAGACTCGCTGTATCTGGACGTCCTGGTCCCCAGGTGTGGTACTGCCCCAGATTCCGAATTTCAGACTTCCTCTCTCTGATTATTTATGCCTTCTCCTGTAAATCAATGCTGGGTAGTAGTGGAAGCCCAAAAAAAACCCCAAAAATCATAACCGAAAAGAGTAGCTTAGGGGATCCAGGAAAAAGGTAGTAAAGGACGGTTTCTCCTGAGCCTGGTTAAGAAGAAGCAGCTCAAGCAACATTCTGTGTTTGAGTCCCTCTACTCAAAATACCATGTGAAATGTACACACGTAGCTCCTGAACCTTGCTCACCCAAGGCAAAGACTCCATATAGAGCCAAAGCAATGTTTCTTTTCTGCATGGTACATACCATCAAAGTGAGATATTTATTGTGTTCTTTGACGTTCTCCCCAGATAAGTAATGATATCCATTAGGTGTCTTATTGATAGTCTTATGCCTTTTAAATTATTTCTAATAACTTAGAAAAAATTAGAACTTAGGTTCTAATTTTTTATTCACTATGGCATTTTGAAGAATTATTACAATGTATAAAATTTAAACAGATAAATCCCTAAACCGCTACTGAAACTATTGAAGGATCATGTTACTGCAATCTTGTTTTCTTTCTTGTGGCATAGTATTTTCTTGTATATTCTTTTAATATATTTCTTGTATATTTCTTGTATATTCTTTTAAACTATACCTAGCAGCAGTCACAATTTTTGCATTGAAGGCAGTGCATTAGAAACATTACCATGACTCATTTATTAAATCATACCAGCTAATAGAATGTGAGTCTAGGAACATAGTAATTAACTGTGTATTTGAAAAGGGCTTCTCCTATCATTTCTTATTCTGAGAACTTTTGTCCTATAAAGATAGACATCCAAATTTTCCAGTAATTTCTTCTCCCTCCCTCCTATGTCCAGGATCTGAGTAGAATGTCTGAATAAAAGGATGCTGGCCTTCTGGACTGCCCCATTCTATGAAGGGGAAAAAAAAAACCCAGCCCTGGCTCTTTGGCTGAACCACATAAATGAGAAACAGATTTGTGCAATATGAGTTTGCTCCAAGCCACAGACGGCCAGCACCATCCTCTGGCATATTTTTAAGGCTAAAGGGTAATTGAATCCCCTCTACACTAGACAGATAGTAAAAAGAAAAAAAAAAAAAAAGAAGAAGAAGAAGAAGAAACAAACCCAGCAGGGTTTGTCTGGAAGAGACAGTGCAGGCTCACATCTCACTTACGGGAGTGCCATGGTGGAACTAAGGGGCATATTTGGATTGTGCTAAACATCCCACAGGACCAGCCATGCATAAAAGGGCCCTTTAGTCATTGGAAGCCAAATGATCTGTAGTGACTTCAGTCTTCACTCCTGTTGTGGAGACTTGTGAGGCCGCCTCTTTTGGTCCCTGCCAGCTCGGCTCAGCCTCAGCTTTGCCTCATTCTGGTCATGATTCCCTAATTAGACACATCAAGGCCTGCCCTCATTAGGACCCTCTTGGTTACAAGTATCTCAAACCCACTTCAAAATAGCTTCCTAGAATGAGAGAATTTACTGCAAGGACAGACTCCAGGCGTCAGAAAGGGAGGAACCCAGGCAATTCAATGGAGCTCAGAAAATTTTTGCTGATAATCGCCCGAGAACTCCATCATTAATAGAGCTTAACCTCTAACTTCCAATCTTCCGTGCTTCTCAATGAAATATTCTCCAGACTCCAGAGGGGAATCAGATGGGTTCAAGTTGTATCAGGTGTCCATGTGTGAGCTAATCAGCTATAGACAAAATTAGTGGTCACATAATAAGATCTATGTCATCTGCTCACCTCTGAAGGATAGAAAGGTACCCCAAGAGAGGGGGTGAATTCTGGGCAAAAAAACCCATGTCTTTAATAAGGTTTCAGCCGGATGTTACAGGAACCTGGAATCTTTTTGAAACTATACGGCTTAGGCCGCCTCCATGTCTCCAGTTCCCAAGGGGAGGTTTAGAGACATTCTGCAACCTGTCCACTCAGTCTAAAGACAGTACAAACTTTCCCCTGTTCCCTGCCCAGCAGTAGCTCCCTTCTCTCTGTGTGCAGGCTGACAACTCTGCCTCTCTATTTCCAGTCCAGATTCCTTGTCTAAGTGCCTGATTAAGTCATCCATTTCCTACTTGTCCTCTCCACTAGGATCTTCTAGAGAAATCTCATATTTAACGTATCCAAAATGAAACTCATGATCTTCCTTCACAGACCTGGTTTGCCGGCAGAATCTCCTCTGTTTAAGTGGGACCACACTTTACCCAGTCATACAAGTAGGGAAGCTTGGAAGCAACCCATGGTCTGCCTCTCATTGTCCTTATCCAGTCAAGCACAAGACCATTCGATATTAAGCTTCAAATCGTTGTTGATTCGGTTCAACTAACTCCTCAGCAGCTGCCTCAAACACCTGGATTTTCTGTACTTCAATTTCTTTTTTTTTTTTAAGTTTACTTATTTATTTTGAGAGAGAGAGAGAGAGAGCAAGGGAGGGGCAGAGAGAGAGAGACAGAGAGAATTTGAAGCAGGCTCCACACTGTCAGTGCAGAGCCCAATGCGGGGCTCGATCTCATGAACCATGAGATCATGACCTGAGCTGAAACAGAGTCTGGTGCTCGACTGGCTGAGCCACCTAGGCATTCCTGTGCTTTGGTTTTGCTAAGGGCTTCTTGCTCTTCTTGTCACCAGAGTTCCCTCCCCAGCAGCTGTTCTCCATCCGGGGACAGTCTGGCACCATGCTGCCGTTCGGCCTGCCATGGCTTACCAATTGTCCATGGTAGGAAACTCCAAATCCTAACATGGTTTATGATCTCACTGTCCACAGTCTTTAGCCATATCTCCTGCCATTCTCAGCTCTCACTCTCTATTCCCCAGCCATAAGGAGTCAAGTTCACTCCCCTGAACAGTATGCACCTGTCTCTGGGCACAAAGAAGTCTCCATATGAAGCTTCTTTACCTACCCCTGCTTGCACATAGGGAACAATGTCCTGATTTCAGCAGTTGATCTGCCCCTGTCCTTCCAGACCATGCTAATTGACATTTCATTACATTGTCTAGTATAACAAGAAGGAGGATGGTTTATAGAATATAAACCTGGGCTTTGGTGAGCAACTGCTTGGATTCAAATCCTGGCTGTATCACATGCTAGGGGAATGGTCATTAATTCATAGAATCACGATGAGGATTAATATATTACCCACAAGAAGTAATTAGTATAATGCGTGATCCATGGTTAGTATTCAATAAATTTTCATTAAGGTAATGGATTTGTCAGACAAAGCCAACAGAGTAACAGTGTAATAGGTATCCTATGGTATTACAACTTCAAAATAAATGTATTATTTTGGGTTTGGCTGTCTGTCTGGGTCTATGAAAACTAACCTATATTTATTACTACAGCAAGCCCCCCAATTTCTGTCCTCTGACCCCAAGAGTCCAGCCAGGAAAGACACAAAGAGAGATATTGGGATGAATAATCCCAGAATTTAAAAAAAATACCACCAGTTTCTTTGGGTTAGTTTTTAAGTTTTTAAAAAATCAGAAGTCTATCACTGAAAATGACTCTTGGCTATTTACATATTGACATTTGAAACATGTCATCCAGCTACTCCTCCAAATTTGGCCTATTGGGACAAACGACGGGAACATCATGAAGAAAAGTCTGTTATTGGCATCATAGTCATGTGCAGATATGAGAGGTAATAGGGAGTTGCATGGTCACATTGAGGGAATCTTTTCTTTCCTTGGGGAGATTTGCCTGTTTGTTGATTTCTTCCGTGGGAACATTAATAGGTTGTGAGCAGAAGGACAATATGGGGCGGGGGGGCCACTGTCAGAGTTCTTGGTGGTTAATCAGGGCTGGCATAACAGATTGGGAACTAGAGGAGCCTGTTCCCCCTGCAGGGCACTTCCTGAACTCTAGAATGGCATAGTAGTCTGTGAGCTAAATTGGAAAAAACAAAACAAAATTCTGGCAGGGGGGAAGCCTGCAACAAACTATAATGAGTCTCTTCCTCAGAACATCTTCACTGAAACTATATGGATGGGAAGCTAGAAAGCTAAGGTCCCTGTCCTACGTNAAAAATAAATAAACATTTAAAACATTTTCATGGTAAATTTTATGTTATACGTATTTTGCCATAATAGAAATAAATAAAATAAGAGCTGAACTACAGCCGTTCAGATTTTGGAGTCAGCAGACATGAACATTAGAATATCGATGATTAGCTATATTGAAGAAATCTAAGTAAAAGGTACATAGAACAAATGAAAATAAGTAAAATTTTAACGGTAGATTGGAAAGTATAAAGAGAATCCAACGTGTATACTGAATCAAAAATGCAGTGTCAGTGGGGAGCCTGTGTGGCTTAGTCGGTTAAGCGTCTGACTTTCGCTTAGGTCACGATCTCGCGGTTAGTGGGTTCGAGCCCCACGTCGGGCTGTGTGCTGACTGCCAGCTCAGAGCCTGGAGCCTGTTTCAGATTCTGTGTCTCCCTCTCTCTCTGACCCTCCCCTGCTCACGCTGTCTCTCTCTCCTAGAAATAAATAAAAACACTGAAAAACAATTTTTTAAAATGCGCTGTCAGAATCAAAGAACCCATGATATAGGTTTAACAGCAGACTAGACACAGCAGATGACAGGATTATTAAAGGTCATTAGATAATACCCAAAGTTTATGAAGCACAGTAATATATATTTAAAAAAAATGGGGGCGCCTGCGTGGCTCAGTTGTTAAGTGTCCGACTTCGGCTCAGGTCATGATCTCAGGTTCGCGGGTTCGAGCCCCGCGTCGGGCTCTGTGCTGACAGCTCAGAGCCTGGAGCCTGTTTCGGATTCTGTGTCTCTCCCTCGCTCTGCTCCTTCTCTGCTCATTCTCTGTCTCTCTCACTCTCTCAAGGATAAACAAACATTTAAAAAAATGTATAAGGGATTACCAGTTAAAAAGTTTAATGTATGTATAACTGAAATGACAGAGAGGAAAGTGAAAGACAGTTTTGAAAAATTTAAAGGGAGAATGGTCAAGATTTCCAAAGCTGCTAAAAATATCAATTCACAAACATAAGAAGCCCAGATTCCCCTTCCTTCAATTACATGCAGACATATCACAACCAAAATCATAAAAAATCAAAGACAAAGAAAAAAATCTTAAAAGCAGCCAAGAGACAAAAACACATATTATCATCAATGAAGGTACAATAAACTGGAAACAGATGATCTTTTCAGTAAGGAGAGCAGAGTCAGCTGAATAGTCACAGTAATGTAAAAGACAGATCTCTTCATCCATGAAAAAATCAACCTGAATAAATCTTTTGGACTTTATGACAAAAAAGGGAAAATCCAGACATGAAAGGGTTCATAACATGTCATTCAATTTATATGAAATTCAAGAAGAGACAAAACTAAATTAGAAGTCAGAGCAGCGGTTACTTAAGTGCAGCAGGATATGTGTTGACTGGACGGAGAAAGAGAAATCACTGGGAATGTTGGAAATGTTCTGTAGCCTCATCTGAGAGGTGTTTTCACACACACACACACACACACACACACACACGTATATATGTATGTATGTGTATGTATAACTGATCCATCAAACTGCACACTTAAAACTTGTGTATGTTTCATCTCAATAAAAAATAAATCAGAAAATACTATATATTTGTCGTTTATCTTTGGCTGATACCCTCCCCACGGCATTTCTTTAGGTAGAGAACGAGGGCCAAATTCACGCACACAAAGGTGGCAGAGGGTAGAGTGAACTGACATCCTAGACACTGAAAAGCACAAACATGCACCTTTGCGTGCGTGTCCTCAGAATTTCAGTTTTACAAACCACTACCATGCTGTCTCTCAATTTCAGACCATCATTTATGCTGTTTTTTCTGCCTGAAATGTGCTTTCTTCTCTCTTGACTTGGTTACTCATCTTCTGTGTCTCTTTGCTTGCTCTGGAAAGTCCTTCCAGAACCCTATGTCTGAATTAGGAGACTCCCTTTAAAAAATTTATTATTGAGGGATAATTGACATACAGTTGTCTATTAGCTTCAGGTGTACAACATACTGATATTCAGGTGTACAACTCAATACATTCCTCAGTACCTACCTTGATAAGTGTAGTCACCATCTGCCACCATACATTGTTACAATATTATTGACTATATTTCCTGTGCTGTTCTTTTCATCTCTGTGACGTATTTTATAACTGGATATTTGTACACCTTGATCCCCTTCCTTTTGAGTTTGGAGCCTCTTGTGCTCCCATGACACTCTTTTCCAACTATTACATATCCCTGGCGCTCCATAGTACAGTTCCCTTCTTACTTGTTTGTCCCCCAGGTAACCTGTAAGTTCCTGAAGAGGTAGCTGAGTGACTGAAGGTTGTATCTCTGATACTTGATACAGTGCCTGGTAGGTATTCACTAATGATTTGTTGAATGATTGAATGGATGCAGAACAAATTGGACCTGTTAATCATCCATGGAAAGATCATACCTTGTACCTGATTCCAGTAGGATGGCTCAATGGATTCGAGACAACCCAGACCACTTTTTCTCACCTACTTCTCACGTTGATGAGAGTTACTGTTTTCTTGGGCATTACTGAGCATGCCTCCAACACACGGCACATCACCTTATGGTTGTAAAGAAAGGAGATGAGGACCTGGGCTAAATCTCAGTTCTAAAAGGCTTTAAACAGACCAAGAGGGGGCAAGATGGCGGAGAAGTAAGGAGCTCCGTACTTGCACTCGCGCCCATACATCACACAGAAAAGATCTGAAGCCATTGGAAACCTTACAAAACCTGAGAGATTGGGAGAAAAAGGACGCAGAATCCACTGAGAGAGACTTCTAATGTGAGTGTGAACCAGGGAAGATAAAATCTGGCCGGGATCGGAGACTCCAGGGTGGGAGGCGATCCCCCTCTACCCTTACGGGGAGTGAGAGGGGAAAAGGAGAGAGTCCGAAACAGAAAAACCTCCGCTCGGGGGGGATAAAACCTCCACTTGGTGCATAGAAAGACAGTACTTGCCAAATACCTGCACACCGGGTCCCCTCACGCCAACTGGTCCTGGGGGGAGCTGAGCACACAAACTGCTTCTTTGTGCTG
>NW_027528818.1:2061775-2086939 GCF_008692635.1 Crocuta crocuta
GCCTTGCCTTCTCTCTCTTTCTCTATGCTCTTCAACCAGCATTGCATACACACGGCTATTTAACTGTAGCTGGGAAATCCAGGTATATGCTTTAAACCATTCTTTGTCCATTGGTTATCTTCTTTATTTCTTTTCTTTTCCCCTTTTTGACCCTTTTATGTACTTTATACTACATATTATTTGCCCTCCCTCCTCCGTCTTTTCTCTTAACTTTTTCGTTTTNGCTTTAAACAGGTATCCTAACGATCTAAATAGGATTTACAAACCCAAATGCAGAAAGGAGCTGGGCAGAGAGTATAAATGGATGTGGTCAATTATTGTTCACAATTATTTGCTGCCCTTCCTGTAAGTGGTTTATATAACCTCACCATTGCCATATGATTTGCAGGACCTCCCTTTGGAGGAAGTATACTTCCTTGCTCCGCTGACATCAGCTTGGCCTGTGGTGCGCTTTGGACAATGAAGTGTGAGCAAAAATGGCACGGACCCTATCTGAGCAGAAGCATTAAAAGCCATTGCTCCATTTGGCCATTTTTCTTGTCCCTCTCCACCAAGAACAACAGATTCCAAATGGCGGGCTGCTCCTTTTGTCTGGATCCTAGAGAAGCCCTAGTCCTTCCACAGACAAAATATAATGGGAGCAGGAAATGAGCCAATGCTGCTGCAAACACTGAGGGCTTGAGGTTTTTCCAGATTATACGGTAGTCTAAGCTGACTGCTGCAAGCATCAGGTGAAGGGCTTGGCTAACTCAAGAAAGCCTATATGTCCTAAGGGACAGCCAATCCTCCCTCAGCTCTGGTGGGTCCTGGCTGGGCAGGGATACCAGCTCACTCTTGACAAATCTTCCTGATATTTTAGAGTGGCTAGATTTTATTTTTTTTCCATATTCATTTATTATTATTTTTTTTTACAAATAGTTTATTGTCAAATTAGTTTCCACGTAACACTCANCGTGTTCTCTGATTTGCTCATTTTAGTAGAGTGGCTAGATTTTAAATTAAATCCCCTCCTAATAAATGCCTAATATGAACAATACATACCTCCTTTTCATTAAAAAAAATAAGAAAAAAATGAGTAAATCCTCTCCTAATTATTAATTAAAATATAACACCTTCTAAATATTGGCAACTAAATCAATATGTTTAAAAAGACACTTAGCGCCAAATCAAATTAAGGAATACATTTGCAATCTCTTACCTACTCCTCAATTTTCTCGTGTATAAAATAAGAATCATACACGTAAACTCTCATTTTTTGAAATTTTCTTGGGGTGCCACTTTGCTTTCACGAAAGACGTACCTACATTACAACCTGTTTTCAGTAACCGAAAGGAATCCGAAGAGGATTTTCGCTTTTAGGAAAAAAGAGGAAAAGTGAAAATAGCATCCCGTGTATGGTGGGCCCCTGACGGCGGTGGAGGCACTGGAGCGGAGAGAGCGGCCTGCCCACCTCCTTCTGAGGGATCTGCCCCCGCATCTTGAACTGCGTCTGTGAGCACCTGTGCTTTATCTCAATCTGTTTTGTGCATCTGTTAGTAAGATGTGTCCTAACGTATTAGAAAAGCCTAAGAATATGGAGCCTGGTGGCTCAGTGAGTTAAAGGTCCTACTGCGGATCAGGTCATGATGTCATGGTTTGTGAGTTCAAGTCCCCCATCCGGCTCTGTGCTGACAGCTTAGAACCTGGGGCCTGTTTCAGGATCTCTCTCTCTCTCTCTCTCTCTGTCCTCTCTCTCTCTCTCTCTCTCTCTCTCTCGTCTCTCTGTCTGTCCCTCCTTGGCTCTCATTGTCTCTCTCTCAAAAATAAATAAACATTAAAAAAGAAAGAAAGAAAGAAAGGGGCGCCTGGGTGGCTCAGTGGGTTAAGCGTACGACTTCGGCTCAGGTCATGATCTCACGGTTCATGGGTTCGAGCCCCACGTCGGGCTCTGTGCTGACAGCCAGCTCAGAGCCCGGAGCCTGCTTCAAATTCTGTGTCTCCCTCTCTCTCTTACTCTACCCTGCTCACGCTGTCTGTCTTTCTCAGAAATAAATAAAAACATTAAAAAAAATTGAAAGAAAGAGAAAGAAAGAAAGAAAGAAGGAAAGAAGGAAAGAAAGAAAGAAAAGCCTAAGAGAGGTTGGGGGGCGTGGTCTGGAAATGCTCATATATGTTACCATATAAATTACTGATCATTGTTTCTTTGCTTAATGCCATTTTGGCCTATGAAAAGTTTCATAAGAATGCTTTACTTTTGGATAGCAGGTTAAACCTGTATCTGCTCTGCCTAAGAGGGTTATTCTGAGCATCGGATTTGTCTAAATTTGTGTTTAATTTTGAAATGGTAAAATAACAAAAGAAGGTCAAGGACAGAAGTGAAACCGCTCTGGCAAAACAGGCTGCAGTTTCCTTAATAGAAGAGGCTCCTTAGGAGATCAACAGTGCAAGCCACTCTGTCTCAACTTTCCTGTCCGTCCCCTCCTCCTCAGTTCTCCATGCAAAATATAAAAAGTAGACTTCTCCACAGGCAGCTCAGACTATCATGCAGCCATCGTTAGGGACAGTCTGATCCTGAAATAGTTGGGAGGTAAGTAATTGACAAAAAGGGATATCCCCCATGGGGAATGAAACAAGTTCGAGCTATGTTGATAGATCCAAACTGACTTTCCTACTTTGCCAAATTATAATTCATCCTTCGTCTGAGCCATTGACAATCAAGAAAAAATAGCCTAAAGATATCCAGTACCAAGAACTTGAGATAAGGTTTCATGTGTGATTAAATGTCTCACAAGTATTTGTTTTTTACTTTAGGCATTGACTCAAAATACTCAAAAGATATATACATTTGTCTGACCCTTTTGCATGATTATCTTACAGGTAGGGTTTCATGGTGATCCTGAATATGTATTTCAGTAAGAATATTAAGAAGATTGGGGAAATGCATGGAAGGGAGAAGTGTAATCTGATGTATAGTTTTTTCTGTTGCATCTTCAGGCGTCACATTTTTCCTTCCATTATGTAGACAGGCCACTAGAGGTCACTGTAGTTTTCCACGCACCCTGTGCGTAATGCTGGGTCTGATCACCAGGTTCTACACTGAGACCTGTACAGGTTTTGCCTGTCTTTAATCAAGCCAGCTAGTGTCAACATATCTGCCTGAAGGAAGCTACGAACCCATATTTGACCCAAGGTCAATCCCTGCTCCCCACATTATTAAGGGCTAACGAGTCTTTCCAAGTGACCGAGGGCAAAGCACCCACTTCTTTCCTGTGGCTTCATGTTCATGTAGGTGGCTACCTCTGTCATCTGGTGGCCACCACTGATGACAGTTTACTGACTAACCCTCCGCCTCTGTAGAGTATTCCACCAGATGCTGAAGGTAGAACAAGAGAGGTAAGACTTACAAATATAATGAAAAGGATCATGCAAGAAAACAAATGAACTAGCCTAAGTGCTATAGGAGTTCCAAGAGTGGTAAATGAAGTGATCTGCTAGGAAAGAAGGAGGTCACATGAAGAAAAGTGTTCTCAGAGGCCAGTCAGTCCAGGTGGAAGAAGGTATGAAGGCTGGGTTTTAAACTGATTTTCCTTTTCTCCTTCTGCCTTAGAAAGACTTCATGTTGGGAGTGCCCTGAAACTAAGATATGACTTAGGAAATAGATGATAGATAGATAGATAGATAGATAGATAGATAGATAGATAGATAGATAGATAGATAGATAGTTAGATAGATCCCCCTCTGTTCCCCATGATTGCCTGAGAGAAATAGCTTTCCTCTGCAGTGCAATATTTATTTGTTACTTATTGATTTGACAAATAACTGTGCCCCAAGCACTTGGTGGCAAATAAAATAGCCACAGGTAAGGCATATGCACACTTAGAATTCATAGTCCAGCGAGGACACAAAGATGACTGCAGTGCAGATCATATTTTACCAAAGTGTTAAGTCCTATGATAAGAGAAGAGCAGAGTACAATATGAGTACAGAACTGGGGCCCCTAATGCAGGCAGGAAGTTAGGAAAGCCCTCCCGGAGGAAGTACTCTGAAACTGAGATGCTAAGCATAATAGAAGCAGATCATGTAAGAAGACAGTAAGTGTGTTCCAGACAGAGGTAACAAGCACACAAGACGAAAAAAAAAAAAAAAGAAAAAAAATCAAACAGGATTTTATTTTTATATATCGTTTTGGATCTTGCCATTTTCCTCTTACCTCTTTCTATCCGGAGTCTCTATATCAACTGTTTTTGAAAATAATATTTGATTTTATTTTTTGAAAACATGGTTTCAGTAGCTGCTTAGTAATCCATTGTGAGGATAGTGACTAATTTATTTACTTATGGGGTTTTTTTTTGGTTTTGACGTTTATTTATTTTTGAGGGACAGAGAGAGACAGAGCATGAGTGGGGAAGGGGCAGAGAGAGACACATACACAGAATTCAAAGCAGGTTCCAGGCTCTCAGATGTCAGCACAGAGCCAGATGCAGGGGATCGAACCTATGAGCCATGAGATCATGAGTAGAAGTCGGATGCTCAACCAACTGAGCCACCCAGGAGCTCCTTATTTTCCTATTTTCAAAGGGCAATAGCATTTTTAAGGCTCATGCTAATTGTTCCATCCTTAAAAATTTTAAACCATGTGACATAATTTTTTGTGCTCATATTAATATCCAAAATAAATCTCCTTTATGTGGCTATCTGTTCAAAATAATTTCTGCAACCCAACCTGATATCCAGCCATAGCAAATACTAAATTAAGCAAGTTATTCATTTACTGAATATTGGTTACATTTAATGATTTGTAAATTTTGCTGTAACTGTTTTGCATGAATTGGCACAGCCTTCAGAGGGGCTTCAGGACTCTGGGGCTTTCACATTCCTGCACTGTCCCTCAGAGTCCCCTCTATGTCCCTCAGTCTTTGTCGCCCCTCAAGCCTGCATCTCAGTGCCTTCTCTATCCTCCAGAACCCTCCTCTGGGATGTTAGCTGACGTTTATCTCCATATTTTCCCCAGTAAATGATTTTTTTTGTCCGTGGCTCCATTTCCTGAGGCTGCAAACCATTAGTTTCCTAAATGGTTTCTTAACCACATTTTGGGTAAAAATATACATATAATTTATTTGACAAATTGTTGGCATAGCAAATTGATTTTCTGGGTCAAGCAGGAAAGATATTCACAGCTCTAACAGGAAGGAGATCGCCTTCTTTTGAGCTGTTTCAGATTTAATTCATATGATTGGGGTTTTTTTCTGCCTCCCTTTAAAATGGATCTGCCTTAGCCTTCCATATCTCTCATTTTAACCTGCCTTACAACAAGATTTTTGGGGTCGTCTGTTTTTGTTTTTGCGTGTTTGCATTTATTGCCTTGGCATTCACTCACGCTTACTTGGTGAGGCATATTTTGGAGAGAGATGACTCACTGACCACAGCCATGTGGGCACTAGCTGTTGAATTGAAACACTGTTTTGAATTCAAATCTTCCTGTGTCTCACAAACTCTCATATTGCTGTGTGACTTGTCATGAGTTTGACAGGTCTTTCAAACCCCCGAGCACTCAGTGGTAAGGTAAGTTCTCCAATACATTTATTTCATGTGTAAGAAGTCACCATCACCCTGGCCCGCAAGAATACCTACATGAAAAATGAGAATGTCTCTAGCTCCCTGATAGCTACCCCAGCCTCACACAGCATCCCAGTCTCAGGCCTTCAAGGTCCAATTCCTCTTCGTTCAAATGGGCAGCTCCAGAGGCCATGGCCTTGCTGTGCGCACTTAATTTATGCAAAGTAGATTTAACACCTAACAGCCAGTTCCCTGAAGTGAGGATTTTACTGAACACTTTAATAATCCCAGTTAAGCAGCTATCCATATATCTTTATTGACAGATGTTTTACAAATTTGCATAATTTAAAATGCCTCCCAGGCCTATCAACTGATGCCTTAGAAAGGTGTGCCTGAAAGATAACAGAGTCCCAGCTGGGGCTGAGGACTTCCACTCCAGTTGTCTTTGGTGGTTTTCTGGTATTGACTTTTGAGAGCCAGCTCATGATCTCAGGATGTACGAAAAAATAATAATACTAACTGTATTACTATTCTCAGGTAAGTGGATTTTTTTTTAGCATGATGCTGTTAATATTGGATATCAGATTATAGGTTAAAATGTAAACTACGTGATTTTAGTTCTGTCTTACTTAAATGAATAAATAAATGAGTAGTATCTCAGATCCTAGTCTGGTGTATGGATTTCTATTGGGACTCAGCTGGTAAGGTGGAGGGAATTGGGTTAAGAAGTTCCGTAATTGTGGCTGAATCACAATTTTCCAGTATGAGAAGCATGCTTCAGTTCGAAGCCTAACTACAGTGAAAAGAATTGTATCAAATATTATGAGAAATATCTCTGTGTGAATAAATTTGTTGCCTTATTTGTTCTTAATGAGGTTAACTTCTAAATTAAACAGTTGTTAATGAAAGTGATGGTGGATATCCAATTCTCAGTTTTCAAAATGTTTTCTGAAAAATTATAGTCTCCTCCTTCACCTGCCAAAAAAGTACAAGCTACAAGCATGAACTCTGAATCCATTGGGGAGCTGTTTCCCACTCTTTGGTCCTTTACTGAGGTATGATGGAGGAAAAAGAAAAAGCATCTTATTGGCTTAGGTGTTAGGTAGTTTGGGGAGAAACCAAAATCAATCCATTAAGATGAAATAACATGGAGTATTACTAAGTTGGTATTAAATTAGGAATATTTTTGGCCTCTTTCTGAGAACGTTATGGTTAATGTCTTCTCAAATGCAGAGTCTATGCGTTAGAAATACTAGTGCCCAGCACATAGGTAGCAAGCAGGCAGTTACTTGAAATGTATGGAGCCCACAGACATTGCTCTAACTCAAATTGGAGTACATTCTAAGGATCTACTGGGCACTCTCTAGGAGACAGAAAAGGGAGCCAGCATCTTCTAAGGTATATTAGTGGATAAAAAAGCATAATGGTTAAAGCATAGACATGAGGAAGAGACAGAGCTAAACTCAAACCTGGTTACACATCTGGAAGTCCGGGGAACATTAAGGCAAATGAGCCTCTTTTCACCTCCCTGTCTTCATCTATAAGATGCCCACAATGTTGGTACCTGCCTCCTACTAATGAAATAGGGACTACACAAAGGAATAGTAAATTAGCAAATAATTTAGCTATGATAGTAATTACTGACTAGGGAACAAATCTGAATACGTGATAATGATTTCTGAGAAGTCAGGGAGAATGGGACAATTACAGGAAAACAGAAAACTAACAAAATTACTCTAATTTTTTTAAGTTGCAAAGTATGAAAACATTTAGCTTGAAGAAAAAAAAATAAGCAGAAGGAATGTGGTATAATATTTAAATGTATTCTAATACTTCTAGAGCTCTTGCACAAAAAAAAGAAGAGGTACTGTGTTGTTCAGAGGGCAAAGGAGGCCTACTCAATCGAACTAGATGCATTGCCCATTTGTTTTGTTTTGTTTTGTTTTGTTTGTGGTGACGGGTGGGGGATATTTGGAAAGGATTCCTGGAGAAGAAATAAATGCTTCATGTCTACAACTGCTCAAGTGGATAGTATACTAAGGCCTTCGATGACATGTGACCCCAAAGACCCACCCCCCCCACGGCTCCCAGTGCAAATCCTGCCATCACCTTTGCATTTTCTGAAACGCTCCAAAGACATTCTCTGGAATAATGGAATAATGGAAGGGTGTTTGAGCAGCTTCCACCCTCCCCTTACTCGTTAGTTGAAGTGGTTTAAACATCTTTGGCTAGGGGGAAGAAAGAAAAGATGATATTTCTTTCCCTGGGAATCTTCAGGTAAAGCCACTATTTATTTATTTTTTCTTTCAAATTTTAATGTTCATTATTTTTGAGACAGATAGAGACAGAGAGCAAGGAGGGGAGGAGCAGAGAGAGAGGGAAACACAGAATCAGAAAGAGGCTCCAGGCTCTGAGCTGCCAGCACAGAGCTTGACGCAAGGCTCAAACCCACAGACTGCAAGATCATGACCTGAGCTGAAGTCGGCCGCCTAACTGACTGAGCCACCCGGGTGCCCCTAAAGCCACTATTTCTAATTCTAAATTTATCAGATGCCATTCGCCAAGTGGAGAGTAAGTTCTCTTGAAATTATTTGATTCCCAATCCCTGAATTCCTTTACTCATTTGTTCATTTGGCACTTGTATGTCAGGTGCTGGCTACGGAGGCCACGCCTAGGAAAGGATTCCTCAAAGAAAGGAACAAGAGATGGTACCTCGAAACCGACACACATTAATTTTAAATTGGCAAACCAGATTTAGCATTCTTGTGATGAATTTCTTTTTGCTTCGGTTTCTAGAGGATTATTGAGAACATCTACGAACCTTTTTGGAAGCACATTTTAAGTAATTTCCTCAACTTGTCTTTGTAGGCTACAGTTCCTCTCAAGAAACTACGGAAAGTGAGGGCACTGAAAGTCTCTCAACAGAAGCCATGACTCATGCATCATCAAGTAAGTTACCAACAAAAGCAGACGGGTAATAGATTTCCGGCCACTATCATCATTTCTGCATATGTAATAAGTACCTATCTGTGCGGTCTTCTGTGATACATGACCTAGATGGAAAGTAAAGCAAGAATCCTAAGAAGAAACATGCCAGGGCTATCTCTGGGTGTTGGGAATGTAAGACTTCTTTTTCTTGCTTTTTGATGCTTTCCAGATTCTCTGCAAAGAGAATCATAAAACGTACTTAGGAAATGGTTAAAAAAGAAAGAAAGAAAAGAAAAAGTAAACGGAACAAATCATCTTTGCTTTCTAAGAGGTCTCTGTCATTAAGCAATGCTGACAAATATGAACAGGAAAACCAAGATACTGGCAGATGCATTTCACTGTGGTTACTCAAATAAACTTGGTTAGAATGTCTGCTGAATCTTATTCCAGGGATCGAGTAGAGAAAAAAGCAAGAATTGTCGGTGAACAGAGGAGATAAACCATCATTAATTTTCCCATTTTCCACTTTTTATAGGGCTTGTTTCTGTTATGATACACAACTCATCCACATCTAGTACAATATACAGCTCATACATATCTGTTACAACACACGACTCTATTGTGCTACACAACCCCGAGCTGCCAACTGCCACACTCCAGGAGAAAAGTGGCAGATGCATAGAACCTTAGGGTGCTTTGTTCACTGAGACTTCCGTCACATCATGGGAGTCAGGCTGTGTTCTGGCCCGTGCCTGTCTCAGAAAAGTAAATGACTCTAAAACCATCATAAGCCCCAAATTGGGGTGCCTGGGTGGCTCAGTCAGCTGAGCGTCCGACTTCAGCTCAGGTCATGATCTCCCGGTTTGTGGGTTCGAGCCCCACATTGGGCTCTGTGCTGACAGCTAGCTCAGAGCCTGGAGCCTGCTTCGGATTCTGTGTCTCCCTCTCTCTCTCACCCTCCCCTGCTCACGCTGTCTCTCTCTCTCTCTCTCAGAAATAAATAAAAACATTAAAAAAAATTTTTTAAGTAAAATAAAATAAAACCATTTTAAGCCCCGAATCATAAAACACCATACATTCTGTCCCCGGGCACCAGGCCAACCACCACAGCAAAGATGCTGGAAGAGATTTCTGACCTCATCTCAACTAGATTTCTGTCTCTCCTGATATTTTAGACTCAGACTGAAATTTAGCAATTTTCTTTGACGATCCAAGCAAAAGGGCTGGGTTTCTCTGGGAGGTGTGCATAACCGACAGAGGTGTTAATCTTAAGCAATTACCCAGTGATAGAGACAATGAGCTCTCTCCTTTACAAAACTCATATGTGAAGAGAGAACAAGGGTCACGGCGTATATTTAACTTTTCACGTATTCATTCAAGAAAAATGGGAAAAGTATTAGTTCAAACTGAACACTTTCTGTATATCAGGCATTATGCTAAGCCCTCTTACGTGGATTTTATTCTGACAATAACTCTGTGGACTAGGTATTATTCCCATCTTACAGATGAAAAAATCAGGTTCGGAAAGTTTTTTAAACTTGCCTGAGGACATACAGTCAGTGAGCAGGAAAGCTGGATGCAAATCCAAGAGGTTTGACGGTAGAGCCATCAGCCTTAGCAGTCATTCCTGATCTGCTATCCAGAAATAAGTACTGCTGATATTTTGGTACAAATATTTCAGATATTTTTTCTAAGCATGTTTACAAATATACACTTAAAAATTACTGTATGTAATATTCTGAAACCTGACTTTTCCTCATTTAAAAAACATCTATTCCCTATTAGTAAGTACATTTGTAAAATATTTTAATGGCCTCACCTTATTACATCTGCTGCCTAATCATGGCTTATTTAACCTATGCCATGTTTCAAATATTCAGGTTGCTTCTACTTCACAGTCTGGTTGTGTTTGTTCGTTTCAAGTTTTTATTTAAATTTTAGTTAGTTAACGTATAAGGTAATATTGGTTTCAGGAGTAGAATTTAGTGATTCATCACTTACATACAACACCCAGTGCTCATCCCAAGTGCCCCCCTTAATGCCTAAACAATGGCATTAAGGACAGCCTTGTAGACCCATCTTTCTGTGTCAGAATATGTACCTTTTAAAGGTTTTCATGAATATTGCTAAATTTGCTACCCCAAAAGTTATGTCAAAGTATATACCCATCAGTACACTTCGAAAGCATCTGTCTCAGTACCTTCTTGCCAAATGATGTCCTAAGAAATCTTTATCTGAAATTAAGGTTAAGTGAATAATATGGTGTATTTATGTTTTGACTTTTATTTCCTCGATTGCTAGTGAAAACAAACTATTTCTCTCTCTCTCTCTTTCTGTGTGTGTGTGTGTGTGTGTGTGTGTGTGTAACAGCTTTACTAAGTTATTTGCATGCCATGAAATTCACAAATTTCAAGTGTAGGACTCAGAGCTAAAAATTAGAATGGGAGGTACTCACCTCAAGACCAAATTAAGGGGGCACCAAAACCTTAGTCATCAAGATAAACAGACTTTCAAAAAGTATTTTTTAAACTCAAAATTAATTCAAAAACTCAATGGTGAATAAAATGTCAGAATTTTACACATAGCTCGGATCCGTCAGAGTTAGGTCTGAGGTGAGATGAGTGAGGTGAGGCGAACCAGTGCCAGGTCAGATCCTGGCTTCTGGTGGGCAGTTCCTGAGAAAAAAACATCTTAATCCACTCAGCAGTTGAGCAACTGAGTTGCAGCTGGCAGTCCGTCCTTTTGAAAGCTCTCTTTCTACTCACCCCTACTTCTAGGGAGTAGTGCTTTGGAGGCCCCAACTTAAACCTTGTAGCGTTTATTTAAAAAAAAAATTTTTTTTAAAGAAGGGGTGCCTGGTTGGCTCAGTTGATAATGCATACAGCTCTTGATCTCAGGGTCGTGAGTTTGAGTGCCATGTTGGGTGTGGAGAGTACTTGAATAAATAAACTTAAAAAAATTTTTTTAAACATGCTGAGTTTGTCATGGCTCCTTCTCCTCCTCAGTGGGCCCTGCACCCTTAGTTCTGTGAGACCATTAAATCTCTCCCAAGTGTCATGGCCTCTTAGGCCTCACTTGCAAATAGACAAATGTCTTGAGGGGAAAGTCAACATCAAGCTCATCTCTCTGTCCTTCCTCTTCACTTTCAGAGCCTACTGTGAAAGGCTCTGATGCCCTCTCTAGATGCTATAAATTTGCTCAGCTTTTCTACTTATTGTGGACAGGAGGCTTGATCTGCAACAAGCTAGTTTGACTTGACTGGAAGCCAGAAGTTTTAGTTTATTCCTCCAGATGATTTTCAGAATCATTTAGGAAACTTATCCCTTATGCAACATAAAAGTATTCCCAGGGTTATTCGGCTAAAATAGAATGAATGATAGAATTAAATGAACAGATTAGCTCAGATCAAATAAAAAATGTTGTAATAGTAAATCTTTGAATTGGAAATATATCATGTTTTCCCACTGAGTCCTATCTTATGTCTTCTCAAGAGTTTGAAAAAAATTCTGAAAAAGTAATTCTGAAAAAAATCTTTAGATAAATTTTATGTATTTCTTTTTGGAAGAGGTATTCTACATGTCCTGTTGCTGTCTTAATTAAAATATGTTTCATTACATATTCAAATTGTTTATCAATGGCCTCAGATGAATTTATTACTTTGTATATGTTCATTTTGTAAGTGACATTGTTGACTTTTTTTGGTTAAAATACTTGGCTGTCTTCAATTTCCAAAATTAAGCAATCGTATTCCTTATAAAAGTGAAATGTCGTTTCTTCACTTGAAATAAATGTTCACAGCCGCTTCTTTTCTTATGATATTGCATTTGTTAGAAGTTCTAACTGCTGTATATGTTAGTTAATGTTATGTAATGGTTGTGATAGCAGTCATTCTTGCCCTGAGACTGTCTATAATATGAACGTCGCACCATTAATTATGATGTCTGTCTTTCAGCAAATACTACTTATGTTAAATTTCTTGCTAGCCTTAAACAGATTCAATCAAGAAAAAGAAAAGATCTTAAATTCAATAAAATGCCCTTTATGCATCATAGTTGAAACTTTGGAAGTTGACTTCCATAACTTAATAGTATAATAATAAATTTCCTGACAGTCATCATGAGAAAGAATTTGTTATACGTAACATAACAGAAATACTTTTTAAACTTTTGTTTGTTTTTCTGTAAGAATGTCTGTTCATCTTATTAGTTTCTATTTATTTTACTATATTTTTATTCTTCAATATGTTGAAGTGATAAATTATATCAATGGATATTATCACATTGCCCTATACCTCCCATCCTGGTATCAATTACTTGGCTATTGCAAGGTATTCTTTTAATATCATGCTGCACTTAATATTTGTTTTAAGATCATTTTACCTATATTTGTCATATATAAATCTTTTCTCAATACATTTGTGAGCACACATGCATTTGCTATCAAAAAGTAAAAGAATTTTTGCCCATTTTATTAAAAAATAATTCATTAATTATTATGTGCCAGTTTTAAACAAAAGATATTTAGAAGAAGAGTCATCTCTTCCAGTTATAGTAGATGGATTTTTTTAGAGGAATAGGTAAAAAAATATATTATCCTCATGTGTACATAATATGGTAGATTATATTATCCCATTTTTTCTTCAAATTTTTATTTTGAAAAATTCCAAACACATGGAAAAAATCAAAGAAGACTAGCATAAATATTCACATATTATGTTTCTTGATTCAATAATTGTGAAGAATTGACCATATTTGCTTTACTTGCCTATAAGTGCATATATATATACACACACTTTGATTATATCATTTGAAATTAAGTTACAGACATTATAACACTTTACCCATAATCATTTTAACATTCATGTCCTAAGGAAAGGACATTCTCCGAAATAATCACAATTATTTCAATATCTAACAATGTTAACAGTAATACCATAATATAATCTTTCTATTCACGTTTACCTAATTGCCCCATGTATATCTTTTATAGTTGTTTTTGTTTAAAATCAAATTTTAACCTACATTCATTCATTGAATTTGGTTGCTACATCTGTTTTAGTTTAGAATAATTATCCAACTTTTTTAAAATGACATTGATTTTTTGAAGGCTCCAAAAGAGTTGTCTTGTTTGATATGCCTTATGATTTCCTCACTGAGTGTATTTCTTATTGTTTTTTAATCTTTTTTTTTTTAGTTTAATTTTTGAGAGAGAGAGAGAGCAGGGGAGAGGCAGAGAGAATCCAAAGCAGGCTCTGTGCTGTCAGCCTGGAGCCCAACATGGGGCCTGAACTCATGAACCATGAGATCATGACCTGAGCTGAAATGCAGAGTCAGACACTTAACTAACTGAGATACTCAGGTGCCCCTCACTGAGTGTATTTCTTGAAGGAAATTTTTGACGGCATTCTTTTTATGGCTGTTTATTTCTCAAGCTTTTTTTTTTAGATGCTCAATCGTACATATTTTTCCAAGACACTTTTTATTTTAATTAAACTTTTGTAATTAAAAATGTTATCTGTGAATTTTATGTATCTTTTTTCATGTCTAATAATTACATAGTTATGTTTTATGTTCTCTCCTTATCTTGATTGAAACTTGTAATGGTTTATTTTATTATTTCTTCAAAACCTATTTTGATATATTTATCAATTACAGTATTTTACATTTAGTCATTTTTGTTCTTATCTTTATTAACTTGTTCCTTAATTTCTGTAAGGTTTATTTTGCTATCCTTTTGCTCATTTCATTTATTATCATTTTATGTTTAATAATGATCAATTGAGATTGGGAGTTTTGTAACTTTCCTTTTGGCCATTATTACTAAACTTTGACAAGAGATGTTCTGCTGTTAATTTCAAAAGAGTACAGCCACTGCATTAATATTTTACTTGTTACAGTTGACTTCTTTCTTAAAGTTTACTTTTTCCTTCACTTTATTTCCACATAATTTCTCATTTTGTTGTATTGTGGTCAGACACTATGTCCCATGTAATTTCTACTTTGGGATTTTTTTTAAGCTCATTTATTCATTTTTGAGAGAGAGAGAGCATGAGCAGCAGAGGGGCAGAGAGAGAGGTGGAAAGAGAATCTCAAGCAGACTCTGCACTGTCAGTGCAGAGCCCAACACAGGGCTTGAACTCATAAACCATGAGATCATGACCTGAGCCAAAATCAAGAGTCAGTCTCTTAACCCACGGAGCCACCCAGGTGACCCTCCTCTTTGGGATTTTTGTTAAGAGCTTCTTTGTATCCAAATTATTGTATGTAAGCAGCAGAAAAAAGATGTCATCTTTATTTTTAGTGTACCAAGTTCTATATATAGCTGTTTAATCAGTTTTGATGCATCCATCTCTAGGTATAGTATAGGTTAGGTCCTGTATGCAGGTGATTCCAAAGAATAATAGCCAACATTCATGTAACATTTACATACTGCCAAGCACTACTCTAAGCCAATGCATATTTATTACATGTATGTAATAAAATTCATGTAATAAATTCATCATTTTAACCATTTTTAAATGTGCAACTTAGTGGTGGTGTTTAGTACATTCACAATGCTGTACACCCATAGCTATTATCTAGTTTCAGAACATTTCCATAAACCTAAAAGAAAATACCAGATGCATTAAACTCTCATTTCATCTCCCACTAGCCTTGACAATAACTAACTTGCTTTCTGTCCCCATCAGTTTCCTATCCCAGATATTTCATATACATGTAATCATAAATACATGGTCTTTTACATTTGTTTTCATTCACCTAGCATGTAGCAAGTGCCAGTACTTCATTCTTTTTTATGAATCAATAATATTCCATTGCATGGATGTACCACATTTTATTCATTCATCAGTTGGTAGACATTTGGTCTTGTGTACATTTTTGGCTTTTGGAAATAGTGTTATTATAAAGATTCTTATACAAGCTTTTTTGTTTTTGAACACCTGTTTTCGATATCTAGGAGTAGGAATTCTGAGTCAGATGGTATTTTATGGATAACTTATTGAGGAAATGCCATACTTTTTCCATAGAAGCTTCACTGTTTTACAGCCCCTCCAGGAGTGTATGAGATTCCAATATCTCCACATCTTCAGCAACAGTTGTTATTTTCTAGTAGGTGTGAAGTCATATTTCATTGTGGTTTTGATTTACATTCCCTTAGCAACTGAAGGAGTTGAGCATCTTTTCATGTGGTTGTTGACCATTTGTATATCTTCTTTGGAGAAATGCCTACTCAAGTTCTTTGTCCATTTTTAAATTGGGTTGTTCATGGTTTTGTTCCATTATAACAGTTCTTTATATATTCTGAATACTAGACTCTTATCAGATAGATAATCTGCAAATATTTTCCCCTATCCTGTGGATGGTGTTTTTACTCTCTTGAGAGCATCCTTTGATAACAAAAAAATTTTTAATTTTGATGAATGCCAATTTACTTATTTTTTAAAATTTTGTTGCATGGCACCTGGGTGGCTCAGTCAGTTTGGCGCCGGATTTCATCTCAGGTTATGATCTCACAGTTTGTGGATTCGAGCCCCGTATCAGGCTCTGTGCTGACAACTCAGAGCCTGGAGCCTGCTTCAGATTCTGTGTCCCCCTCTCTCTCTCCCCTCCCTAACTCATGCTCGCTCTCTCTCTCTCTCCCTCCCTCTCTCTCAAAAATAAAATAAACATTTAAAAAAATAAATTTGGTTGCATGTGCTTTTGGTATCCTATCTTGCAAAAGAAAACCACTGCAAATCTAAGAAGATAAATATTTACTCCCATGTTTCCTTCTAAGGGTTTTATAGTTTTAACTCTTATAATTATGTAGTCCATTGGTCCATTTTTTGATTTGATATTTTTAGATGGTGTGGGATAAGAATCCAACTTCATTCTTTTGCATTAGGATACTGGTTGTCCCAGCACAGTTTGCTGAAGAGTCTGTTCTTTCACTATTTAATGGTCTTGGCCCCCTTGTTGAAAATAATTGATAAAGATATGGGTTTATTTCTAGATTCCCGATTCTATTCCATTGATTCTTTGACCAGCAGCACACTGTTTTTTTAATACTCTTGCTTTGTAATAAGTTTTGAAATTTTGGAGTATAAGTCCTCCACCTTTGTTTTTTTCAAGATTAGTTTGGTTGTTTATAGTTCTAGAAATTCCATATGAATTTTAAGAGCAGCTTTTCCATTTGTGCAAAAAAATACACACATTTTAACTCATTTAACTAAGTCAGTAATTTATAAGATAGTGACAATTATTATCCCCATTTTACAAAAGATGGAACAAAGGTACAGAGATCAACTGACTTGCCCTAGGTCTCAACTAGTAGGGAAATTAGTCCGAACCCACACAGACTGGCTCTAGAATTTGTGCACTTAATCAAAACATTAAATTAACCTCGTTTGTCATACAGGCTTGTTCCAGGCTTGGCTCTTCCTGACTCTTACAACATTGTCAGTGTTCTGCTTGCGCTCTCACTAAAGTGGAGCCTGTAATGAAGGCTTATGGTCTGTCTTCTCCTTCTGGTGCAGTTAATGAACCCTAATTGGGGGGACTATGATGTTAACCTTTTGCTCCTTTTAAACTGGGCTAGATACCTTCTAATCTAAGGATCTTTAATCGAAGGATCGCCTTTGACAATTACCACTTATTTTTCAGTCACAATCGTATTTAAAAATCAAACGAAAGAAAATAATCCTAAAGTACAAAAAGTGAGTATAGTCCATCTGTTGAAGCCAACTGGAAAGAGGAACCATGGCAGTGAAATTGCATCTTGCTAAGAGAGACACTACACAGATATGCCTCTTGGTGTCTGTCCTCTGAACTATTCTGTCACGTACAGATCTCAAAACCATCTTGTCAGGCAATTCAGCAACGTCACTTCAAAATGAGTGTATGGGAATGTAGAGAAACACGGGAAAGTTTATTCTCATTGATTTATTACTTGAGAAAAGTCAACATCAATCACTTGTGATTGCAAGTCAGATGTTTTTCAGGTCCTGTCAGTGTTTATTTCTTTGCATCATTGATCTATCACAGTTGGAGAAAACTGTTAAAACTGTTCCACTACCGGGGCGCCTGGGTGGCTTAGTCGGTTAAGCGTCCGACTTTCGCTTAGGTCATGATCTCGCGGTTCGTGGGTTCGAGCCCCGCGTCGGGCTCTGTGCTGACTGCCAGCTCAGAGCCTGGAGCCTGTTTCAGTCTGTGACTCCCTCTCTCTCTGACCCTCCCCTGCTCACGCTGTCTCTCTCTCTCTCCTAGAAATAAATAAAACATTAAAAAAAAAACTGTTCCACTACCATTGTAATTCTTCAAATTCTTCTTTTGCTTTATATTTCTTGTTGCTATGCTATGGGGATATAATGGCCCATATTTACCTAAGACTCATTGTATAATATATCCTTTAACAGTATAAACTAATCCTTCATGTCTTTTTAAGCATTTTTGCCTTTAAGTCTACTTTGTCTAATCTTAAATTTTTGATTCCTGCTTTTATTCATTTGTATTTGTCTAATATTCCTTTGCACCTTTTTTTTTTTACACATTTTGCATTCTTTTGTTTGTGCTTCTTGTGATCCAGCATACCTTTGTTGGGGTCTTTTTTTTCTTGTCTATTTTGACTAAATCTAAAGGTCTTTGTATTTTAATATGGAAATTTAATTCATGTGTATAAATGGATCCACAACTAAAGTATCTTTTGTTATGTCTATTCCACACTTTCTTTTTTTAATGATTTATCTCTGATGTTTTGACATATATGCTACGGTCAGTTTGCTTTTATCCTCCTCCATGTTTTAAAGGTATATAGCCTATAAGTAATTATCCCATTGGTTCACTTTATATTTTTAAAGAATTCTGTCTCAGAACTCGTAAATCATTTTAATGACACAATACACTTAGAAACTGTAACTGCTGTTATGGACCCTATAAAAGCTGGATAAGATTGTTCTATGGTGGAGCCAACTGGGCAACAGCTGTGGTTGCCTTGAATGGATTTCACTTGTGTCATGGGCTGTTGATTCCCTCAGCCCCTCCGGAGGCCAGGTATTCAGGTAAGGTATAACAGGGTATATCAACCTTAAGACACATTCACGTGTGATTAAGACATACTGAATGTACACTGTAACTTACTGTACACAAATACATAAACACCTATGAAACAAAATAATGTCCTTATTATGTGTGATGCAGTCTCTTCTATTTTACACGGTTTACTATTTTAATGCCAGTAACGATACAGTGAATTGATTTCAAGGCCCATTAATGCAGGAATTCACTATCTTGACTACATGTTGGAATTATCAGAGGGACTCTCTCTGAAAGATACTGACAGCTGAGTACCATAGCCAGAGATTCTAAATACACTAACACAGAAGCCAGCAAACTACAGCCCGATAGCCAAACCCAGTCCACCACTGGTCTTATAAAGCCTGCAAGTTAACAATGGCTTTTGCTTTTTTAAGTGCTTTAAAAAAGCAAAAGAATCATAATATTTTGTGACATGTGACTATTATATAAAATTAAAATGTTCATGTCTATCAATAATTATTGGAACAAAGCCATACTTCTCTATTTACACCTTGGCTTACACATTGCCTATATAGAGCTGCTTTTGCACTAAAATGACAGACTTAACGAGTTGTAACAGAGACCAACCACGTGGCCCACAAAGTGTCAGGTATTTATGCTTTGTCCCTTTGCAGAATGTCTGCCAACTCTTGAGCAAAGGATTTCATTCTGCAATTTGAAGACTCGGTTTTAGATTGAGGACTTCCCAGCCAAGTTCTTGCAGAGCTCCTTGGAGCTGCTCCCAGCCAGCCATGGGCACAAAACACGAGACTCCAGGCCTACTGCCCACCTTCTTTCCAATAGAGCCATTGCCACCTAGTCTGTTTCACCCACTGAGGAGCTTACCTTGCAAAATGCATAAAGTTAAATCAACTGTTGGGGGGAGAGGGGCTTTTCTAAGACAAAGGCACAAGAAATACCATCACGTAATATGGTTATTATTTCTCAAGCCAAAAATTGGGCTACTATCCAATTGTTTTCTAAATTGTTCAAGCTCTAGATAAGGGTGATATAAGAACCTCAGAAAATTTAAGAGTAGATCTCAAAGCCCTGGAAAATGAAGTTTCTACATGTAGATTTAGTCTGGAGCAGTGGCTCTCACCACTGGCAGCACACTGGAATCTCATGCCTGTGCACCCCAGATGATTCTAATACGCAGTCAGGATTGAGGATTGAGAATATTGATCTAGTTTCTATTGTTGCCATTTGTCATTGTTTAACCAGTGGCAGAAAGTCTCAGTGGTGTGAGAACTTTGGGATAAAATTTTCACCTTTTTGTTGTTGTTGTTGTTGTTGTTGAGAGATAGAGAGCATGCCCACACATGCAAGCGCACCAGTTGGGGAAGGGCAGAAGGAAAGAGAATCCCAGGCAGGCTCTACACCCCATGCAGGACTACAGCTCCCAATCCCTGGGATCATGACCTGAGTCAAAATCAAGAGTCAGATGCTTAACTGACAGAGCCACTGAGGCACCCTTCACTTTTCATTAGAGTTTTTCTCATCCAGCCTAACTTCCTTAAGCTGAAACCTAATGTGTGCAAGAAGTCAGCTACCAAAATGCCAATATTTTAAATAAAGCTGGCACACCTAAAGTATGCGATCCTCTTTGGTTCTGAGGATTTGGGGTAGGCTTCGTAACTGGATTGGAAGATGCTTGGTTCAAAAAAGTGAGATTTCAGCTAACAAATTGTTGCTAACCAGAAACATCTGTCTTTCCATAACATAGCTGTGCTACTACATGTTACCCTGTACACCTCTCCCACCTCAGGTTATGCACAAGGTGAGTTATTATTTTTGTATTCTTTCACTTAGCCCCACTTTGCCATAAGTGAAGACTTGCTTGAGAGTAGTTGTATAATTTGTTGAGAACTTAATCTCTCAAAGCACCTTATTTGGGACTTTCGTTCTTTTTATTCTGCATAGATCATGGTAGACTTTTGCAGACAGTTCTGCAGTCAAACAGATCTGAATTTAAAACCCAGCTCTGCCATTTATCAACTGAATCTCTTAGGCAAGTTAGGCAATGTTTCTGATCTTTGTTTTTCTCTTTTACAGATAATGGTTAATATATAATAATACGCTCTCAGGTTTTGAAGGTGGAAAAAGAGGATACCCAGCATGTAGTGAATACATAATAGGTTAAATATGAATATTATTATCTCAGCCATATAAATTTCCATGATTTTGGACTAGTGACATCCTTTACAAGCTATCTGTCCCATTACTCTCATATTAGAGGCAAGAAACTGAGACTCAGATAAGTCGAGTGACTTACTCAGATCCTCAACCAGTTAGTGGCAAAGCTTGAGCTGGAACTCTGACCTCTTTTCTCACTGGGACAAGGGAGATAAACATCCCTTGCTTTCTGTCTGGGCTGAAGAATGTACAGTGGCCAAGATCATAGGCTGATTTTTCTTTCTATGCCTACTGCCTCAACAATGATTTGGGACAATGAGGATGGCCAGTAGCTGGGTAGTACAGAACCAGGCTATAAAGTTCAAGGTTCTTTGAAGCTGTTGTCATCCTAGTCCACAGCAGCTTCAAGGCAGACTCAGTGAGGAGCTATTTTTCTCTCAAGTTAAGGAAAGGCAGAAGTGTGACTACCTGGCTTCAAGGGAACTGCCAGAGTAAGCCACTCTATGGTCGAACAGAAGCTGGGTCATTGCATTGGCCACCTCGCCCACTGACCAGGCTACCCTCTTCTTTAAGAGCTAGTGATAGGAGAGTTGAAACAAAATATTGAGGGCTATTCAAAACATTAGGCTCAGATATTATCACAACAACCACTTTAGAAAACTCTTTTTTTCTAAATTGTAACTGGCTCTTTTGGCTTACTAAAACCCTTCCAAAAAAAAAAAAAGAAAAATGAATGACAGCTTGACTCAGTTCTTTGGTTCAATAGCAAAACTGAATATATTGCTTAACAGCCAAAGCCTACTCCAAATATTTGGGGGGGGGCAGGCAAATCCCCATTTATACATTCATTCTGTATAAAATAGTAGGGTCTGGCAGAAAAGACACTGAGCTGGAAGTCAGCAGATGTGAGTTTTTGTCCCTGTTTTACCACAAATTAGCTGTGTAAAACTTCCACAAATAAATGTATCAATCAATATTCATGGTCATCCTATGCCAAAACAAAACAAAACAACAACAAAAAAAACAACAACCCTATAGCACTTAGAAAATTTAGTTTTGTGACTTGGAAACTATTAAGGCATTTCATATGCAGGATGTGTCCTTGTAAGAGTTTGCTTTCATAAGATAAGACTCCTATCAACTCCAAGTCAGGAGGGAACCAAACCCAAACTAGCAGCTGTAAGAGCAGGCTTTATCACATCGTAACAGGAGCTCAGCTACTGGAAGTTTTGGCATAAAGCAAAATTATAGGATATTTGTCCAACATTGTACTTTATCGTTGTCCTTCTAACAGCATTTCATGTTAAAAATGTCAGCTCTTTGGGAAAGCCGTGTGATTTGGTGGATAGAGCCCATAACAGGGTATTAGGATACTGGACCTCTATTCCCCATTGTATCCCTAAATGTGTCCTGAGCCCACAAGTTGCCCCACCTTCTTGGCACACTAGGAATAGTGACAGGGGCCTTCTGTGTTCCCTGCCTCAATATACAGATGTCTCAGTCTGTTTTAATGAACAACTGTGAGGACAGAGCAGTGAGGGTAAGAAAGAAGAGGGGAATGTTCTGGAACAATTCAGATATGACAAGTGTGAGATGATACAGTTACAAAAATTTGGAATCTTTGATACTCTGGGTGGTACATTAACTTATTCATTACACCCTTCCAGAACCTAAAACTATGTGATTCATTTCCAGTCACTGTAATGTACTTTGTACAAAGTACCATAACAAATGTTATTTCAGTGTCTGGGGACATAAACAAAAAATTTTTTTAATGTTTATTTATTTTTGACAGAGAGAGACAGAACGTGAGCAGGGAAGGGACAGAGAGAGAGGGAGACACAGAATCTGAACCATGCTCCAAGCTCTGAGCTGTCAGCGCAGAGCTCAGTGTGGGGCTTAAACCCACACACTGAGATCATGACCTGAGCAGAAATCAAACACTTAACTGACTGAGCCACCCAGGCGCCCCTGAAACAAAATTTTAAACGAGGGATTTGAGGCCTTGCTAAAGCTACCCTTGTGTTTTACTTTGCTCTAATTTGCCACTTGAACTTGAAGCTCTTGTCAATCTGAGAAGTTTGCCAGCCTTGCCTCACACCTGTCCCCTGGTCTTCACGCAAATGCACACTGCAACTCCCATCTCTGCATTTTAGCTCATGCTATTTCTTTATCTTAATTCCTCCTCTTCCACATTTCTACCCCAAATTCTTCCCATCCTTCAAGTTTCTGCCAGTGAGTCATCTTAAGTAGGCATGGGGTAAAGACTTCAGAGTACATTTTTTAGAGCAACTAAGGAAATGTGTAATGTTGGGTAGCCAGATGCTGACACATCTTCCGTAATACCTCATATGTGTGTATATATATGTATATATATATATATGCATGTATATATATATGCATGTATATATATATACATATATATAAGAGAGAAAGAGAGAGAGAGAGAGAGAGAAGTGGAAATTTTCAGGAATAATCTGGAAAAGTGAACAGATTTTAAAAACGACCCTCACATCAAAATTACCAGAAGAAAAAACTGTTCCTCTAAGTGGCTATAGCAAGAGGACACTGAGAGCTGAGATATAATGTAATTAGCACAATAAACTGGTGTGACAAAGTCAAAATGAAGAATACTGACTATTTTTAAACTCTTTGGCCCTAGGATCCCAGAATCTCAAGGAATTTGTCTTTTTTTGTGTGTACAATGCACCCCAGTGTTCGCCAGCTAATATGCTAACACATCCAAGAAATCTTTCTGAGAAGATTTTGACCAGTCACAGATCTGGAAATGGAAATATTATTGGAAACCAGCAGAATTAGGTCTTGGTTCTATTCCTTACCAGCTATGTTAAACTGAGCTTATGATTTAATTTTTTATGATATCAAATTTCTTATCTGTAAAATAAGGAAGTTGGATTAGACATTCCAAGAGACCTTGTAATATAAAATGTAAAACTACATTCTAAATTTTAAAAGGTAGTATTTAAATTGACCGTTTAAAAGTTTGCAAATGATGCAATAGGATTTCTTGAAAGCCAGTTTACTTACAGAAATCTGGGGCCTAGAGCACAAGAGAAAAGAGAGAGAGAGAGAGAGACCTTTCTCATAAGTCCCTCCCTAAGAGGTTTAGGCAAACCACGTCTATTGTTCAACGGTTACAGATTTGCTTGGATGCTTTCTACCTCGTCAATCCAACTGAAGATTCTATTATAAAAAGTCCTATGTATCCCCTTATTCACAGAAATGTCGCAGCTTTGCATAACCAGATGTCCACAGATGTCCATTAGCTGATTAGGGCCCAAGGAATGTGGGAAAGCCAGATAGACTGGAGAGCTATTGCTGTCAAATGTAGGTGTCAAAACACTCCCAGTGGTTGTTAGGGGTATGTACTATGGGATTTGGTTTCCTTGCCTTGAATTTTGGAAGTAGCTTAAGCACCTGGGAATGTACAAAGAGACACATCTTTTGTTTCTCCTAAGTGTTTTTCAACCAGGGGCTAGTTTATTTAATTTGAAGTGACTGATAAAATTCTTCAAATTGTCCCACATGAATCTATCTTAGAATAACCAGCAAGTCTTTAAAATTTAACTAAGTTCTAGAATATATAAAATTTATGTGAGTGAGCATAGCTATTTTTCATTCAAGCTGACTTTTTTTTGCTATGTATTTTAGTATCAGATATCTCAGCCCTCCTGATACTGCTAAGCAAGCTCAGGTATTAACTATTATTGAAATACAAGATTATCTATTTTTCTTTCTGAAAATGGAAGGAAAACTATGACAAAGATCATTATATAGATCAGCTACAGATATTTGATTATTGAGCAAGTGACGTTTAAAAACATTTTTTTATCAAGTTGCTCTTAGGGCATTTGTTTATTTATTAAGTATTTACTTATTGTGGTGGGGGCTTTAGGTGACTGTGATAAGATATTGCATCAAAGCAACTAAATCTGGAGAATTAAAGCAGGTATTTCTAAGAATATCAGTGGAAAATTTCAGCCTCAATTCAATTTGGCCACCATTCAGCTTTTGTAAGGGTGCAAGTAAAACACAACATTCGCAATGAAGACTTGAATAAAGTATATGCAGTTTATGGAAATTGCCTGGAGGACTTTGTTCCTCTAAACAATGTGTTCAATGTGTTGCCTTCAATGTTAGATATTCCTGAGTTCTGACTAGTTTAGAGCCTTGGGTTTCGGCCTCTACTTCTTCAGAAGAAATTTTCCACTAAATGCTCCTTTTCTCTGAGAAATAATGTTGGAAAAGAAAAAGAGTCTATTTGCTAGAGGCCGAAAATAGTATTGACAAAGTTCAAAACTTCTTTTGATGAGGTCTCTCTTCCTATGCATTTTCTCATTTCAATATAAAAAAAAAATTTTTTTAAGTTACATATACTTTGCTTATACTTTTAAAATACTTTGCTCTCCTTCTCTGACTTTGTTTAAAATCCAGTGCCTAAAATACCACTTTTAAGAAATGTTAGATTTTATTTTTGGCTCTTTGCTATATA
>NW_027528818.1:2087850-2139152 GCF_008692635.1 Crocuta crocuta
ACAACTTGCTGTAATTTTCTACTCCTTTAAGCCTTTAGACTACAGGCCTTCTCCACCAAAAGCAATGCCAAGTAGTGATAAGGGCCCTCTGTGAGGAGGCGTGGCTGGGTTACCAACGGACTGCTTATCTTGGCCGCTTCTGAACACAAGGTGGGATCCTCTTATGATGAGTTCTGGGCATGCTCTTCTTTCCCACATCATCCAACCTACTATTGACAGTGATCTCCCGCAAATGAAAATTTGGTTCAAGCCCTGTATGGTCTTTCCACTGCTTTAAGGATAAAGGCCAAATTCCTTACTATGACCCACAGCACATGGTGCTTCACTACCTCTGCAGCTGTTTCCTTTGTTTGCTGTGTTGGTCTCTTCACATCTTGTGCTGCAGCCACATAGATACTTGCAGTTCCCTCAGTGACGTCTCAAATTTAAGACATTGCTGACACTACCGACTCTATACCTAAATGTCCACACAGTCAAAATCCTAGAGTTCTCTCAAGATGAGTTTAAAGAACACCTCCATGAGGCCTTTCCCCCTCCTCTCCCTTCCCATAGAATTGACTGTAGCCCCCTTTGTGCCCCCACTTCCCCTTCACCCTAAAACACTTTACATAGATTACATCATTGTGTTTCTTCACTAAGCTGGAATTTCCTTGCTGTGAAGACCATGAATTGTTTGTTTGTTTGTTGTGTTCTTTGTAAGCATGCAAAACACTTTTGTAAATTAATGGAAAAATGAATGAATACCCAAGGTTCCCAGTAACCATCAGGACCCTGGTAAGACAGATCTGAATTACAGTCAATCATAAGATTTCAGTGAGACTCTACCACACCATGCCAAACACTGGGGACTTGGTAGAGTTTGTGGTCTAGGTAGGGGAAATAAGAAAGGACCTCCAAATAGAAATGGTATTGAGCTGAGACCTGAAAAGCAGAGAGCTAGGCAAGACGAGTGTGGAAAGGGATATTTCAGGTGAATGAAACAGGGGGCACAAATGTGTGGGCATTGAAAATATGGGGCCTTTGAAGCATCTAGTGTGGCTTGCACCTGAAGAGAGAAGGTTGGGGAAAAGAAATGAGGTGTGGAGAAAAGCGGGGGGCTTGGAGACAAGTGGGGGCTTGGCCTTACAGGTGTACATGAAAAGGAGGGGGCCCCAACCCATAGACTGAGCACACCTCCCTAACTGTCCCCTGCAAATCCAGACTCAGGCAGTCCCTGATGTCCTGCGGAAGAGTTAGAAAGCCTGGAGGAAGGCATATTTGTGTTCACAGTCAAAACTCCTTACTGGCTTTGGTTAAATTTCTAGCATTTTAACAATTTTAACACTTAAAAATTTGGGTGTTGTTTGTTTTGTTTCTCAGTTTTAGATTTTTTTCTTGGGTTTAAAAGATGTGCATGTTATTGAAATGTTTAAAATATTTTATTGATCTTCTGTGAATGTGTGCTTTTCAAATATTCTTGCTTTCATTCTGTGCATACCCCTTTGTCATATGGCTTCTTTAATTCACTGTTATGTTCATTTTAGATGCAATCTGGAAATTCACTGGTTGTTTCTCTGTAAGAAATTGGCTACAAATTTATAATATTAGTATTTCACTGAATACCTCTTATATACAAAGCACTCTTCTAATGCTGAGGGAATTCAAAATGAGCTAGCCCTGGGAACTAGCAGCCCTGGGAATTTTTTTAAACTTCAAGTGTAATTAACATAATTTATGATTATTTTCAGATGTACAATATAATGATCACAAGACATGTACTCTTAATCCCCTTCACCTATTTCACTGTTGGTGGAAATGCAAGCTGGTGTTGCCACTGTGAAAAACAGCATGGAGTCTCCTCAAAAAAACAGAAATCAAAATACCATATGATCCAGTAATTCCACTACTGAATATTTACCCAAAGAAAATGAAAATGCTAATTTGAAAATATATAAGTACCCCTATGTTTATTGCAGCATTAATTATAATAGCCAAGAAATGGAAGCAACCCAAGTGTCCAACCACAGATGAATGGATAAAGAAGATATAGTATATATACACAATGGAATATTACTCAGCCATAAAAAAGAGTGAAATCTTGTCATTTACAACAACGTGGGTGGATTTAGGAGGTATAATGCTAAGCGAAATAAGTTAGCCAGAGAAAAACAAGTACCATATAATTTTACTCATGGATGGAATTTAAGAAACAAATAAACAGCAACAACAACAAAGAGACAACCAAAAAAACAAGGTTTGTTCATATTTTAAGATAGTTACTTTGGAGTCATTGTTATGATGCAACTCTATCTAATTAGACCTATCACTGTGGCAAAACTGTGATGAACACTGAGAAACAGAAAGCTAAGTAGACACAATCCCTACTCCAGAGGAATTCTCACTTCTGGAATATCTCACAGAAATACTACTGTGGGCTAAAAAAATTAAAACAATCTAGCAGAGTACATACATGCTGGATGTGACCATGAAATGGTACACACAGATAAAAGGGACCTCACCAGACAGTAGTGAGGATGATCTGTGGTCAAACCAAGCCGTGTTCAGCTGTCCCAGCTTTTGACCCTGAGTGAATCTCCCTGAGGGGTTTCTGTCCCCCTAATTTTATTATGGACCCATAACATTCGTCTTACAATATTTCTCTAAAGATCAAATAAGAAAACATAGGCAAATGCTTCATCCCGAGCCTGACACATCATAAGTGCCTAGTAAATTGAGAACTCTAAGCCAAGCTGAGTGCTGAGAAAAGGGCAGTCAGGCAACATTCACTATTTCTGGCTATTTTTTCTTCTTCTCTTCTCTTTTTTTCTTTTTCATTTTCTTTTCCTTTCTTCCCTTCCCTTCCCTTCCCTTCCCTTCCCTTCCCTTCTCTTTTTTGCAGGCTCCATGCTCAGCCCAGAGCCTGATACAGGACTTGATCTCACAACCATGAGATCATGGCCTGAGCCAAAATCAAGAGTCAGACATTTAACTGACTGAGCCACCCAGACACCCCTCTGGAAAAAGAAGACAACTTTACAAGAGCTGGCTGAATGTAGAAAGAGAAAGTGTCTTTTGTAGGTGGGATTTAGGCAAGATACTCTAGATTTTTTTTAAGGCTCAGAAAAACTCAGAGTGGCCGCACAATCGGCCATTGAGAGAATACACTGAGATAAATGCAAGCAGCAGATGTTAAGAACAGAGACCAGGAGAGGAAAATTAGGCTAAGTGCTTGGAACTAGTTATTAAGCTTCTGCATTCAATGAGACAATCTCATTTTCAAAGTGACTTCAATATGAAGCCAACATGATGGTGTCAAACCGGAAAGTATTTAAAGGTCAAATATAGACACCCAGTGTTATATGCCCTGAATCCTAAACATAATGGCTAGCATGGTGGGGCGTTGTAAGTGTTTCTACGCATTATCTAATTTTATCTTGCAGGAATCCAGAGGGATAGGTATTATGATCTCCATTTTCCCAAGAAATTGTTAAAGCAGAGAGAAATTAAGTAACTTGTCCAAGGTCACACAGCTAGTAAAGGAGATTCTTCTGACTGAAACCCCATCTGTATTGCTCCAGAGCTCATATACCAACCACAGCTACCAACTACCATGAAAAAAGAGGAGACAAGCCCCAATTAACCTTTAAGTATAACTTCTAAGGAATGATCAAATATAATCAAGTCCCCTGAGTACGTGATACAATAAGGTATAATGTTCTTTCTAATAAATAAATTCACGAAAATTGTAAGGCTGTAGTAGTCTTACAATTTCATGATGTAAAGTAGCATTGGAGACAGCAGAGAAAGAAATGAGATGTGGACGGATCAGGTTAACTCTGGTGATGCATTAAGGCAACAATACTAGAAACTTCTGCAGATAGGGAATCTGGTGCAACTGCTGATAAAAGCTCAGGTGAGACACAAAAAGGATTTGGATCCAGATGGTAGCCATGGTATAAATCTGGAAAGCTGGTAGCAACATGATCTCTCTTGGGGTTGAGCTACAGTTCATGTGGGGTGATGACTCACTGTGTCTCCTTTTTCCCCACCAGTTTTACATATTTTTAAAAATACTTTTGATAAAAGTCGATAAGTGGTTCTTCTAGTACTTTTTAATAACACTTTCCTTCATTTAAGGAGATGGTTTGCTCATTTTTGACCCATGAATACTTGTTGGGTAGTTGAAAGTGGATACTGGAATTACCACTGTTACAATGGACACATTACTTCATAATTTTACTAGCTAACTGCTTAAAATTCAACAGTAGCAGGGCACCTGGGTGTCTCACTTGGTTAAGCATCTGACTTTGGTTCAGGTCACAATCTTGCAGTTTGTGAGTTCAAGCCCTGCATCAGGTTCTGCACTGACAGCTCAGAGCCTGAAGCCTGCTTCGGATTCTGTGTCTCCCCTGCCCCTCCCCTGCTTGCACTCTGTCTCTCTTTCAAAAATAATACACATTTAAAAAAATTAAAAACTATTGTTGGTTAAGTGACCGACTTCAGCTCAAGTTATGATCTGGCAGTTCATCAGTTCAAGCCCCGAGTCAGGTTCTGTGCTGACATCTCAGAGCCTGGAGACTGCTTTGGATTTTGTGTCTCCCTGTCTTTCTGCCCCAGCCCTGCTCACGTTTGCACTCTCTCTGTCTGTCTGTCTCTCTCTCTCTGTCTCTCAAAAGTAAATAAACATTAAAAAAATTTTTAAATATTGAACAGTAGCTGCCAAACACAGTTAATAAAAAGAAACCCACTCAACAATCTAATTCCAATATGAATTGTAAAGATACACTCTATGTATTCTGACTTTATTTTGAAATTTTGTTTTAGGATCAAAACAACTGGAACACATTTTTTCTGCAGGAGGTATGTTAATATTTGATGTAGAATAACAATAATTTCATCTTAAATTATTGATTTAAGATCAACTAAGCACATTGCTAGTTCCAAGTGCGTAAGAAAATAAGAAGCATCCGTTTTTTAGAATAAATGTTTATTCATTTTTAAGAGAGAGAGCATGAGCAGGGGAGGGGCAGAGAGAGAGGAAGACAGAGGATCTGAAGCAGGCTTCGTGCTGAAAGCAGCAAGCCCAATGTGGGGCCCAAATTCATGAACCATGAGATCATGACCTAAGCTGACGTCAGACACTCAACAAACTGAGCCACCCAGGAGCTCCAAGAAGCAACTGATTTTTAAATCAGAAGAGCATATGCTACTAACTTTCATCATACGAAATTGTGAAGGCAAGCAAAATATGCTCTTTTTAAAATTAAAATACGGATTTCTTATTTTCCTAAACATGTTGGAACTAGCAATACATAAATTTGATAATAATTTTTCTTTTAATTTAGATATTTTAGCTTTCTAACCAACCATGGGTACTTGAACAAAGTCTTGTAAGAGCTTATAAAACAGTGGAACTTCCTTGCTTCTACCTTTTAAAGAAAGAAAGGAGCTCAAACTCATCTGATTAATTGGCACCATATCAAGAATAAATACAGATCATTTATATCTCAGTCTTGATTTATTTGGGGCCCTATGACACCACTTTGGGGTTATCCTCCCAACCCTCTATGACTGGAGGACTGTCACCCCCACTTCTTAGGTGCTGCTGTGGATCTAGCTTTAGTTGATTCACGTGTTCCTTTACTATTCTGCATTTCTCAGCCTCCTTCACACCTGGACTGCATGCATACTTCACATAAGAAAAATGGATTGTAGGTGCATCTGGGTGGCTTAGTCGGTTGACTATACAACTTCGCCTCAGGTCATGATCTCACACTCGTGAGTTCGAGCCCCACGGTGAGCTCTGTACTGTCAACTCAGAGCCTGGAGCCTGCTTTGGATTCTGTCTCCCTCTCTCTCTGCCCCTCCCCAACTCGCGCTCTGTCTCTCTCTCAAAATAAATAAATATAATAAAAAAATTTTTTTAAGAGAAAAGAAAAATGGAATGTAGAACTGAATCACTATTTCATGAATTACAGCTAAATGGACAGGAAGACTGGACAATACCAATGGCAGGGAAAACTACTTTTACTTTTTTTTTTCAATCAATAATAAACCTTTTCAATATAAATTAACCAAATAAATAGTTCTCTGTCTTGCCTTCAGTTCTATTTAACTCATTCGAAAGCACTACAAATACGAATGAATATGCAAGAACGTCAAACTTAACCTGTGTTTCATTCTTGACATGTAAAAGGTTTGAAAAATGTTTTCAGTATACTTACAGTGTAGTATATTTTGTAAATTACATTAGAAATATACTAATCAGTATACACATCATATATTATATTAGTTTATAGTATAGTTTATTTCCTCCAAAAGTTCTGATTTCAATAATCATGATCTGTCCAAAATCTTCTGTACATCAAGACATTGTTTTCTCTCATAACTTTGAAACTGTGAGAGTTTGTGTTTTTTTTTCCATATCGAGGTAGAATGTCCACAAAGCTCTTATCCATAATTACACCTGTAAGATCTTATAGAACAACGGAGGTGAGTTGGAACTCTTGAGTCTTAGTTGTCATTAGATGTGTGACCTTCGGCAATGACTTGAGCACTCAAAGTTCCAGTCTCCCACATGGTTACTGTGGAAACCTAATTTTTTTAAATATAAAATACACTTAAAAGTATATTAATGTATTTTCTATAAAAAGGCAAAGTGATATTACCACGATTTTACCTGTTTTATCGTCCAGTTGTTTGTGGTAGTTTATTTCATATTTTTGTAATTTTCTGTTCTCTTTTTCTCCGATAGAGATAACAGGGATTGTTTACGCAGTCATGGTTGGTGTTGTTGGAACTATCCTCTCAATTGCTTTCTGTGTTAAGCAACTTACAAAGGTGAGATTCAGTTTTTCATTTTGCTGTACGTGTTCTTCCTCTGAGTACAATTCAACTCAAGGAGAAACAAAATTCCATAACACTCTGTTTTTTTCAACTGGACACTTTTTTTTTTGCCCTATGAAGGAAGCTGAAATACAAAACTATCCTCCATTTTCCAATGAAAAATTTTACAAAATTTTTGTCTCACTTGATTTAATATAGTTTGATGCATACAGATAAAATAGTCAAATTTCTAATTACAGTATATACTTTAATTTGTGTGTGCAAAATATTTAAAACACATGATATGTTTACATATGTTTAACACATTGGCTGTTTTTCATTCTCATATTTGCTGATACAAATTGTTCAAACCCCACCTATGTGTTTTCCAACATGAGTGATATTTTTTCATCACAAAAGTTAACTTTACGTCCATATAATACAGCATTGCAAAGCACATAACCTTTCCTATAACTTCATATTTAAGATGCTTAAGACACATTTGTGTGTGTGTTTATGATGCTATAATTAGAACAGTAATCCTAGATCATTAAGGACCTAGTCACAAAAGAATGGTATGATTGAGTTCCCATTCATCCTCTACTCTTGATCTCTCATTGTGATCTCCACACTATAACCGCTATATATATTCTTTTAAAAAAAAGCTTATTTAGAAGGGTTACAACATTGCTATGACAGGAGTATAACAAGATTGATAGTAAATTCACGTTAAGTTTCTTTACCTTTTTCTTTTTTCTTTTTTTTTAATGTTAATTTTTTTGAGAGAGTGAGAGAGCCAGAGTGTGAGCAGGAGAGGGTCAGAGAGAAGAGGGAGACAGAATCTGAAGCAGGATCCAGGCTCTGAGCTGTCAGCATAGAGCCTGACGCAGGGCTTGAACTCACAGACCGTGAGTCAAGTTGGACACTTAATCGACTGGGTCACCCAGGCACCCCTTTTTCTTTTTTTAACAACTTCTATTAGGTGACTTCTATAATGATCCAAACCTATGATTGATTATAAATACTCCATGTAAATGTAACTTCTCTAAATAATACTTCTTAATAAAAGTAATTGAGAGTACCTGTTATAATATGAGAAATTTTATAAAGACTTGAATATAAGATGATTCATCTTGTCTGCAGTATAAATATTGGGAGAAAATTATCTCCTTGTGTTTGAGCCTAATGGCAAAATGAATTGCCTTCTCTCTCGGGTGGTGATCTAAAACCTAAAAAAGTCAATAGAATACTTAGTTGGCAAAATTAAGAGAAAATGTTCTATATGTATATAGAAAAATTGGGTCATGTCCAATATGCTAAGAGACTTTACCTCTTTTTTTTTTTTATCTGAGAGAGAGAGAGAGAGGATCTCAGCAAGCTCAACACTCAGGGCAGAGCCTGACATGGGGCTAGATCCCACAACCCTGGGATCATGACCTGAGACAAAATCAAAAGTCTGACCCTCAACTGACTGAGCAACCCAGAGACTCCCTTACCTCTTTTTTAAAAAAAATTCCATTTTAGCTTTTTATTACAGTAGGGAAATATGAGAGTCAGTGTTTGAGGTAATAATGTCCCTATAGAAACATCAAATACTATTTAGAAAGACAAATATAAATTGAAATCAAAGTTTGTAGATAGCTATGAAACCATGAATTCTTCCCAAAGTAACCTCTACAAAGCACATTTTAATCAAAAGGAAACCAACTTTAGCCCCAAAAAATATTTTAAAAAATTTTTTTAATGTTTATTTATTTTTGTGAGATATAGAACATGAGCAGGGGAGGGGCAGAGAGAGAGGGAAACAGAATGTGATGCAGGCTCCAGGCTCTGAGCTGTCAGCACAGAGCCCGACGCAGAGTTTGAACTCATGGACTTCGAATTCATGACCTCAGCCAAAGTCGGGCACTTAACAGACTGAGCCACCCAGGCACCCCACCCCCAAAATAGTTTTAACTTGAGGCATTTTCTTTATAAGGTCTTAACTTTAGAAAATTGTGGCATTAATATTTATCTGGTTTTTATTCATAGAAAAGTCCACCAACTCCTGTGCAACCCGCACACCCAGAAGACGCAGATCCTGAAAGTTCTATAGAACCAAGAAATCCAGGTTGGTGCTAATATCCTTAATGTCTTTTGCCTTTTGGTGAGGGGGAAAAAAAATTAGCTACTTCTGAGTTGGGAGGGGTATGTCCAGTTAAGATTCATTTGTATTCTATTTTATTGATGCTACTTCTGTAAGATTTTTTTTAATGTGAACGTTTGTCTTCAGCCTAGTGAAATTATCCCTTAGGCACAAAGTATCTTTTAAGAATAAGGTAAAACAGGGGCACCTGGGTGGCTCAGTTGGTTAAGTGTCTGACTTTTGATTTCAGCTCAGGTCATAACTCCACTGTTGCGGAGATGGAGTTCCAAGTTGGGCTCTGCATTGACAGTGCAAAGCCTATCCCCTACTTGTGTTCTTTCTCCCTCTCTCCCTTTCTCTCTCTCTCTCAGAATAAATAAATAACATTTTAAAAATTAAGGTAAAACAAGTACTACAAGAAAAGCAAAAGTTAAGATCTTTTGTATACTTTTTATTTTCCAAACTGCAATGTTGTGTATAGGAGACCCTAGACTGGGTACAGTTTAATAGCCCCCGATCTTCAGCCATACCTGGGTTTGAATCCATATTCCCAACACTTACGAGCTGCATAACCACGAGGAAGCTACTAGTATGGAGATAATGATAGTTAATGTGGGGATCATTTAATAATGACATAATGATAATGTCGACCTCATGGAGTTTTACGAGGATTAAATGAGTTACAACAAGCAATGCATTTAGAACAGTTCTTGGCCATAGTAAGTGCTCATGCGTGTTAGCTGTAATAAGTAATACAGGCTCCATGACCACATGGCCTCCTCTGCACAACTGGCTAGTCACCTGGCCCCCTGTTTTTGCACTTGCAGGTGCTACATAGATACACACATGTGGAAAACTGCAGGTCAATTTTTTCACACAGAACAGTATTTTTTTTAAGAGAGAGATATCACGCAGGCAAGAGAGAGGGGCGGAGGGAGAGAGAATCTTTAGCAGGTTCCACATTCAGCATGGAGCCCCATGCAAGGCCCAATCCCAAGACCCTGATATCATGACCTGAGCCGAAATCAAGAGTGAAATGCCAGACTGACTGAGCCACCCAGGTGCCCCACATAGAACAATATTATCCCAGACAGTGGTTTTTTAAGAGCATTTTTTAAGAGCATTCATTGCCAATTTTTGAAAAGTGGGAGATTTTTACATTAACAAATATCCAAGTATTAGTACTTTCTCACAGAAAAAATATATTCTAACAATGCCGGAACCTCTATACCAGCATGAGAGCAATTAGCTCACAAGAGCCAAGGAGTGCTTGCAGCCTCAGCTATTGGTTTAAATACCAAGCCAATTTCATTTATTTTATTCATTATGGCCTCTTGTATAACCTCTATAATTAAGTCTATAGTTCGTATTAAATGTTGCCTGAAGCATAAACCCAAGTGATGTCTATTTTGGGAGATGTCCACCAAGAACAAATCCCTGTGAAATGGGCTTTAAGGCTCAAGCAAAGAACACCTGACTCTGCCTTCTACAAAATTGACTGAGGTTTTTCCATAATTAAAAAAAAATCATGGCAGAACTGAAGACCTGTAAATTTTTGGATTCTAGTTTTAACCTGGGACCAAGCACCTAACTTCAAAGGGCTTGCTAGGGTTTCTAGACTTTGGAGTGAGGAAAGAAAGTTTTAAAGGTTCACTTCAGGTACATAACCTATAGGCAGGACTTGCCTCATTGGGTTATCTTGTGGATTGTTCTTAAAGTTTAACCATGGTTGTTACATAATTAGTTAGTCCCAGGAAGGTCATGCTATATAGAGTAAATGGCATATACAGGGGCACCTAGGTGGTTCAATCAGTTGAGTATCCAACTTCATTTCAGGTCACGATCTCACAGTTCATGAGTTCAAGTCCTGCATCAGGCTCTGAGCCTAAAGCCTACTTCGGATTCTGTGTTTCCCTCTCTCTCTCTGTCCCTCTCCTGCTTGTGCTCTCTCTCACTCTCTCTCTCAAAAGTAAAGAAACATTAATTTTTTTAAATAGCATATACAAAGTTCTCAACTAAAAGGATTAATAAAACCCAATCTGCCTATACTTAACAAAGTTTTCATGTGCCAGATTTACTTAATTTACTAAGGCTACTTAATTATAAGACTTGCAGGTGAAACTAATATGTGTATTTTTTAAATCTACATTACGCATGGTTTCAAAAAAATGTTTTGATGCTATTTCTAAACTGGAGCAATTATCACTCAAAGCCTAATTTCTTTGTTATTCAATTTCTATATGCTTTTAACTACTGATGTATTTTGGTGACAAATTTAGCATTTAGCATTTCCTCTCCCATTTCTTCCTATACAATATTGAGCATCTCTGTAGAATAATCTGCAAAAATTTGGGACAATTTAATCCATCAAAGTGCATTAAAATACCATTGTGAGTTTAAGTGCAACAAATGCTTACTGTGGGCTAGGCACCACCCTTAATTAGATTTACCAGTTTATGTCTTTATCCTTTAGAAGCTGAGAACCTAGTGAAAGGTGGTCATTGCAGTGAACAAATTTTAAGGTATTAGAGGCACTAACATCTAAAGAGACTGGAGCAGGTAGCAAAGGCTTTTGGAGACAGAATCTTGTGGGACCAATCTTAAAAGAGAGAGGAACGTTACCCAGGGCAAGATAAGGCAGTTCTAGGCTGAAGGACAATACGACAAAAGGCATGGGAGAAGATAGAATAGGCTGCACACAAGAAATTATGTGCATTTCGATATTAGCAAGATTAATGCTTTGGTTCTCAATTCGTGTCTCAAATATATGGAAAGACAGTGGAAAACTCCAAAGAACGAGTGGAAAGTCAGATGAACCAAATTTCAGGCTCCTTTCATTTCTCCATATTTGTGCAAATGAGGTTATTAAATGTTCCTTAGTAAGTTAGTTAAATGGGTTATAAAATCTGATCCCATCTCACAGGAAACATTGGGAAACACAATTATTAAAAAATGTTTTAGTTCTGTTTCCGTAGAATCCTGCTATAAAGAAATATACAAGTCAAAGGCAATAAGAGACAGTAGAGTGACCATGGCATCCCAACAAGAACTAGAAATGTTAGGGTGTAAAGTATGAACTACGTTAACCCCCTTGAACTTGCAGATTGCTTATGCCTGGTGGGAAATGAGAATAAGTGAATCTGAGTTCGTTGTCCATGGTGATGGGCACGTGTGACTCCATCAGCTTATTTCTCACAGGAAAATGTTTGGGATACACAGTTCCTATTATACTCAAATAGAAGAAAACTGTGGAAAACACTCTTATTTTTGTGAGAGCAAAACTCTTCTCATCCATTTAACGCACTCTCCAGGAGTAACATAAAGTCAACTTTCTAGCCAAGAAAGGTGGAGGATCAGATTTGATAAAGGACCCAATCCAGTGCCCTTTTCCCATGTGCTAGCATCAGAGAGGAACTTAGCAATGAGTTGTTGTACAGACTTCTCCTTGTTTATGTCCAAGGAAAAAAGTTATTCTCAAGAGAGCTTATAGACCAGGGAGGTTGCCTTAGGTTGAAAGACATGTATGTTAATTCAACTCACTTATCATTGCTACCTTCCCACTATACTCGGCCCCTATACAACTTCTGTGTTGGTTTCTCATCTCTGTAGAAATTAGGAGAAGGGTAATTATGTTTGTGCCTTATTTAAGGCTTTTGCAATAGATTTCCTAAAAAACTCTTTCTCTACATATTATTCTAATAGTGCTAATCAGAAAGAAAATTCCTTTCATCCCCTAATAATTATGTTCAGGAACAACTCTCTGAGAATGTAGAATTCTAAAACATATTTTATGCATTTATTTCCTGTTGGGCTTAAATATAACTATGTCCCACACTACCGCTTTTTTTCCCTCTATAATCCTTCTACAGAACAGTAATTCATGAGAATCTGCTCGACAAACCAGATTTTGGAAGACGTCAAAGACACAAGACTTCAGTCAAGTGAAAAATGAACATGTGAATTACACAGTCCAATATATTGAATACCTTCCTAAGCTGTATGTACAACTTCAGGATGAAAATTTCATTGTAATGAGTCCAGTGACTCAATGATGAAAAATGTCTCTATTCATTAGGTCTCTATTTCAAAATAGAGAACAAATATTTCTTTTCATGCTTGCTTTTGTGTGTTAGCATTATTTTTATAATTAATTGATTTGGAATTCTGATCCCCAAACTTTAGTTGGCTTCATCCGCAGTTCTTTACAAGTGACTTATTCTATTTTATTGTATTTTAATGAATGGGCTGTCAAATGAAAGGCTTATAACATCTAGATGAAATCTAAGTTCTCATTCCAAACTCCTGCATCTTGTCATTGTTTTACACATATTAAGGAGACCTGAAATCCTAATATTTCCTTCATTGCAAGATAGTATATTATGATCATAAGTATACGATCATCATCATCATGTTTTAGTCACATGAATAAACCTTGTGTTTGGGATGCCCTCCATACACACATGCATAAAAATATATGTTATACATAACATAGATACAGATGTATAAAAAGACATTCACATTCCTTCTCTCATACATAAAACAATACAAGTTTTCCCCATGTTAAAAGGAAGTGGCATGTTGTAAGTGTGTGAATGACCTATTTAAAAGAATTTGTCTGACAGTTGAGCATTAACTCCTTCAGAGCACTGACAGATGCATTGTGTTCCACTGGAAGAGTAAGAGGTCATAGTGTCCTGACAAAGAAAAGAACTAACGACTTTACCTTGCAAAGTTAATACCTCTATAAATTCAATAAGATGTACAAATTTGACAAGCAGGTGAATGTTTTAATAGGTTGTACTGTGTTCTCAGTTGAATTCTTTAATCCATCCAGTCCTACATTCTCTTCTTAATAAAGCTTAAATCAAATTAGTTTAATTAAATAATCCAAAAGAAATTTCTAGACACGAGACTAAGGGTTTGTAACTATACAGCTCTCACTCATTTATACTAAAATTTAAAAAGCAATGTAAAAACAAAGAGGTACCCTCCTGTGATATTCTATTTCCAAATTACTACAAACCCATATGGCTTTTCAGTGTGATAATTAAGTAAATTAAGTAAATAATAGTATGTACATATTTGGGCTTGGCAACTTAATTTTTTTTAATAAATTACAAAATCTAAATCTTAATCTACATGTTTGTTCTGAGAGTGTTGTTTTGTTAAATTGACCATTTAGCTGAAAATAAGAATAGCATATTTCTGTTGGTATATATTTCTTAAGCTTTAACAGTATTATCGGGTTAATTTAATCAAATGAATGGCTCAAGCACCAAGGCAATTTTAAATGTACTTTTTTCAATAAAAATAAATTGTTGAACCAAGAGAGAACAGATGAGGCTTGTTGCTAAAGTAATTTACAAGTCAAAGGCAATAGACTAGTGACTCTACCATCTCAACTAGAGGAAGAGAATTCAGAGAGCAATGAAAGTATGAATTGCTTTAAACTCCTGGAACTGCCCCAGCTAATTTCTCTGCACTTCCATCTATGGACTTTTCACACTTAAACTTACTGTTTATAGGAAGAAATGACCTTTACTCTCTCCATATTTTTACAATTAAACTAGCCTAAAATGACAGCAAAGAAATCTTATCTTGGAAACCAACATGAAAGGTTCATACTGAATTTCTTAAAATTTAGAACAGAATCAGGGGTGGGAGTGAAGTTGTTTAGAAAATTCTATCTTTCAGGCCTGGGTGTTTGCTTGTGTAGGTGTGAGCAGAGGGGCCACGGGAAGGGAAAAGAATGGAGAAAAGTGAGACACTAGTGAAGGAAGAACACAGGGGGTAGAGGAATGAAATGGCAGAAGGGGTATTTTAGTGATATTAATACATAGTAATGGAGCAAGAGCCTGGTTTTTCTAAGCATTTGTCTTACCAAATGTAGCACATTTCTCATAAGAAACTCCTAAGTGCTATGTGTCATCCAAGCAAAAATCAATACAAAATTCTACCCAATATCATGTATGAGCCTGTTCTTGTGTAAAAACATATCTATATAAGCTTATGCCCTCAGCTCTGCTCAGCTAGAAAATGTGCACTGGCAAATAACTGATAACCCACTTTCGGTCTAGATTGCAGCATGTGGTCTCAATCCTCACAGCACTGCGCATCTCGTGCTGTATTTACTATGATCTAAATTCCATCCCTCCTGAGATCCCTTGGGAGCGGGGACTTTAAATCATTTTTGTAACTCCTGCGGGGCCTCACAAAACATGCTCTTATTCCATGATGCTTTTCTTAATATTTAAAATGACATCATTCATAGTGATAGAAAGGCTTAGTCTGGCGTGGTATGGAAAGAGAGTCAATTTTGGATCCAGAGCTTGAACCCTTGCTTCTTTATATCGTAACTTCAGTTTCCTTACCTACAATGGGAGGATAAGAATAACTACCTTGAGAAATAACTGCCTGGGTGACTCAGTCAGCGGAGGTCATGATTTCATGGTTCATGAGTTCAAGCCCTGCGTCAGGCTCTGTACTGACAGCTCAGAGCCTGGAGCCTGCTTCGGATTCTACGTCTCCCTCTCTCCCTCCCCTGCTCACACTGTATCTTTCTCTTTCAAAACTAAATAAACATTAAAAAAAAAGAATACCTTGCAAAAATGCCTTGAGATTTGTGTGAAATGAGGTATGTAGGATGTGGTCAGCACCAAGGAGGTGCTCAATAAATGGCTCTGATTAACATTACCGGTAACAAAGTCTTCCTTACTTGCTACCTGCAAAGTAGCAGACAGCCAATCTGCTTTAAATGACCTGTGGAAATATTTAGCCCTTAAAGGCTGTTCTTATGTTTCTTTTTGCCATCTCAGTTTTTTGTTGTGCAAAACAGGAAAGGTAGTATTTCTTTATCTTTTGTCACTGGAATAGCACAACATGTGTTTACACTAATTAGATGTACAAAGCGAAATCAGTTGCCTCTTAGGATTTCACTTCTGCTAAGTAGCTTTAAACTGCTACTTGGGATTACATTGAAAAAGTAGGTTTGTTTTGAAGACAATAGGGTTAGAAAAATTGGATCTCAATGATAAAAAGAAGTAATCAACTAATTTTCATCATGTTTTATATATCCAACATACTCACTCACTGTAGGGTTGTAATTGGAAAAAAAGCCTTCCCCTCTTATAATCCTGACTTGATTTCTTTCCTTTCTTAGAGAATTAGATGGAAACCATATGGAGATTCAGAGTGTTATGTAAAATATTCTTGTCATTTGTACTTAACAGCTAATAATAGAACCACCCTACAAATTAAGTGTTGTGTAACTCTTTAAGTGCCAGTTACGGTGTATACAATTGACCAGAAAAAGAATTCCTCAAAGGAAGAAGTCAGTATTTTTTAGATACTAAATGACTATTAAACTGACAGCAGCATAGCCATTCTTTTCAGAATTATGAATTCTATTGACTTTTAAATGCAGCAAGTTTTTATCATTTTGATATATTCTCTTCAAAAAGAGAATTCTTGGGGCACCTGGGTGGCTCAATCAGTTAAGCGGCTGACTTCAGCTGAGGTCATGATCTTGTGGTCCGTGAGTTCAGACTCTGCATCGGGCTCTGTGCTGACAGCTCAGAGCATGGAGCCTGCTTCGGATTCTGTGTCTCCCTATCTCCCTGCCCCTCCGCAACTCACACTCTGTCTCTGTCTCTCAAAACTAATTTTAAAAAAAGAAAAAGTTAAAAATAAATTTTAAAAATAAAAAAAAGAGAATTTTTTTTTCTAATTCCAGGTGCTTTCTAGATTCATAAACCTTCCTAAACTGTCTCTTCTCCTTAAGTGACATAGTTGTGAGTATAACAATGATGATTTGTTTCACTTTGCTGCCTGCATAAATGTGAACATTGGCATCATATATCTTAGACTGTAAGGTCCTAGCAGAAATAAGATTGAATTTTTTTTTTTATTACCATAGTACAGTTATGCATTCAATAAATATTTTACCGTTTCCATTTATTTTAATCACAAACTTCATGGATAATGATATATTAACATAACATTTATTGAACTTTTGTCATGTGTCAATAGTTGGCATGCTTAATGTGATATTCACCAAACCTTTGAGACAGGTACGAGTTTATTCTTTAAAATGTAGACAACAGCATGTTTTCTCCTAATTAAAAAAAAAAAACACAGGTACATAAATTAGTAAGTTCAGAAAAACTGTGCAGAAATACGTAGTAGTTTCTTTTTTCTTGTTATTAAGCGGCACTTATTTATTTATTCATTTATTTATTTATTTTACAAATAGTTTATTGTCAAGTAGGTTTCCATATAACACCCAGTGCTCATCCCCACAAGTGCCCTTCTCCATGGAGGTAAGCGGCACTAATTTAAAATGAAGTGGTAGCAACATTGCATGGTCCTGCTGAATCTCTCTAAGCTAGCATTCGATTTTAAAACTGAATACCAGTGATATCTTGGCTTTGCATCATTGTCCATATCTCCAGAAACATATTTTTGGGTGTGCTCAAAATGTGCTGTGACTCTGCAAAATTCATCCTTGAAAGTGGCAGGATAAATGTTTCAAAGGAAGTGCCAAACAGAAAAAGTCATCAATAAAGTAACTTGGCCTGTACACTTTAAGAGGAATGTGATCCTATTTTTTTAATGTGCTGTAGTCTGAAAAACTCCTTTTTTTCATATTAAAATATCTGTCATTTTGGTGCAATGTTAGGAGTAGGTATGTATATGATAATTCATGAACTCAACAAATTTTACATCATTTAAATCCTTGTTTGAAAGAAGCAGGCTACCTCTCCCTCTTAGAAACCCAAGGAAGCAATAGCAGAGTATCATCCCAACAACAGAAGGCAGAAAATAGTGCATCTGTTTCTCCCACACACCGAGTCTGCTACTGGATAATGTTTACTTCCAGATATCTGCCAGCCACCCATTCAGCAGTGGATCTGGAGCCCTGGTTCCCACGGGGGCCTTATCAAAAAAACCCAAAAGGAAAGTAAAAGAAGCCATCACGTCTCTCCCTGGCCCGTTTGAGCAAAACGTATAGGAGTTATGTTGTCCATTTCCCCTGACATATAACAGTTCTTTTTCACTTCTAAAGCTAAACACAATCCTCTAAGAAATGATAACCATGTAATAATTTTTTAAAAAAACTTTAATAATTTGTTTTGATCTCCTTCCCTCAGGGTTATTACAAAACTTCCAATATATGGAAGCTCCAAGTTCCCAGCTTTCTTCCTTTATTCTTATTTAATAAAGCTGTATAGTATGACCCCCAGGATCATGTGTTTTACTCTTCTCTTAGATCCACTGTGTACCGGGAGAGTTCCCAGGGCAATACAGAAGACAGCTCCTCCACTGTGCTCAGAATAGAGCCCACCACAGTGGCACATTATTACATACACGTCTAGTAGCTTCTTGCCATCACAACTAGGACAGACCAAGAGTTCATGAATTTTTTTTTCCCTCAAGTATTCTGAAGACATACTTGGAACTGAGAATAGTATTGTGTTTCCTGGTAGTTTGAAATGTTTCTTCAAGTGACTGATACTGATTTTTAGATTTATAAGAATGGCTTTTCCCACAATTGCTCTACTAAGATTAGAAAACGGATGTGAATCCTAACTCATTCATCTGGTTGCCGATTAGATAGCCCTCTCCTCTGTATCCTCAGGGCCTGTTATGATCTTGATTCTAAGCCTACTCAGGCTGCTATCCATTTGAGTTTGAGTATTGTCACTGCCTGAAATTATTGCTACATTATCTCACCCACCTGACTGCCTGTGGCTGTAATTAGATCAGTGTAAGCCCCAAAAGATAATGATGCTAACACATAAAAGTTTATTTTTTGTTCAGGTAAAGGTACAGAAATATTTCAAGTCAGTGGGGAATAGAGATTATCCTGCGCAGAGTCACTCATGGATCTAAGCTGATGACATCTTTGCCATCGTCAACACATGGTTTCCAAAGTTTCCCTGGCCATCAGTATTCCAGAGGAAGGAAATAGTAAGTAGGAGCACATGTGAGAGGTTTCATCAGTCCCTTCTATGAATCAAGAACCGAGGGGCGCCTGGGTGGCTTAGTCGGCTGAGCGTCGGACTTTCGCTTAGGTCATGATCTCGCGGTTCGTGGGTTCAAGCCCCGCNCGAAAGGACAGGGGCGTCTGGGGAGCTCAGTCGGGTTAAGCATCTGACTTTCGCTCAGGTCATGATCTCACGGTTCCTGGGTTCAAGCCCCGCATGGGGCTCTGTGCTGACAGCTAGCTCAGGACCTGGAGCCTGTTTCAGATTCTGTGTCTCCCTCTCTCTCTCACCCTCCCCTGCTCTCTCTCTCTCTCTCAGAAAGTAATAAAACATTTTTAAAAATTAAAAAAAAAAAGAACCAAAAGGACAGGGATGGGGTCCTGGTCATTAAATTCCATGGTCGTATTTGAATTGAGTATTGAGCAATGTGCCCTGCTTGTGAGCTATACAAATTTTGTAACACATTGTCTAATGGTGCTAGGGTTGTTTTGCTAGAGGAATAGGCAAAAACTTTTTCAAGCCAGGCTAACACTTACTCTGGCAAGATACATTCTTTAGAAAATTGAGTGACTTCTAGTCGGTTTGCTTTCAGTCTGCTCCATTTACCTATAACTACACCCAAAGTTGGTTCTGAGATAAAATTCTACATCTTTTCCTTTCTTTGTGGACTGCAATTAATCCTTGCCTCTACCTTAATGACAGCTACTTTGAGGCATCTTAAATAATGGGCTATGATGAAAAGCAATATTTTTGATGTGATCTCAGCCCTAGAGTGGAGTTCTTTTGGTTAATGAGAAGCACTGATGTGTTTTCCCTCTAAGTCTTTGTCAGTCTTATCTGTCCTACTGTTTTAAGCTCAGAAGCATTTGCTTTCCCCAACACCCTGAAAATCTTAATTTCTTCTTGAAAATCAGTCAATTCTTTCCTAAACTCATTTTTTGTTATAATATTGTTAAAAGCAGTAACAATTAACAAACACTAAAACTTGGGCTCTAACCACTCTCCTACACTATAGATGCAGAAGGCACACCGTATCCCTTCCAAGTTATTGCAGACAATGCTTACCAGATTATTTACTTCAGCATTGCATGAATAGTCTGCTTTTCTGAAGTAATATCTAAATATTTGTCTCCTGCCACCCAAATACTAAGCCAATCCCATATATTTCAGGCTTTTGCTATAGTAGCATCCCTCTTTCTGTATTAGATAAGCTACATGCTCTAACAAATAAGGCCAAAATTTTAGCATCCCGCACAATTAAAGTTGGTCATTCTGATCACATAACTGTCCAGTGTGAATCTGGGAGGGGAAGGAGAGATATTTCTGTTCCATACAGTCATTCAGGCAACTAGGCTTATAATTCCTCTTGGCCTGCAAAGCCATCTTCTCAATCACCTAGTGGAAGGGAAAAAGAAGGGAGAAACACTCATTTGAGGTGTTCTGGGCCAGACTGGCAAGTGATGTAAGTGTTAACCTTCCCTCACATGCCACTGGCCAGATCTTGCATGACTGCAGCTATAGGTCATGGAAGCTAAGACTTGTTGTTTTAGCCACTATCTTCAGTAATATGTTATACAGTGACAGTGATAGTTGGCATCCTTCTCACTCTTTTTCTTAAAGGGAATATGTCTGAAGTTTCTCCATTAAGGATAGTGTTTCCTGTAAATTTTTTGTCTATAACCATTATAGTTTAAGAAAGCTCCCTCCGCCCTAAGTTGCTAGGGGATGTTTTTTTTTTCATCAGAAGAAGTTATTGAATCCTATCAAATGCTTTTTTAAATTTCAGCTAATGATAATTTGTAAAGTTAAGTCTTTCTTACTCTTGTAATTATTACTTGAACAGAACTGCACCTGATTTGAAGCCCAGGTTTTTCCACCACAAAAGGATTTGGCAACTACTCCTAAGAAGCTTCTGTGCAACATGGAAATGAAATTATGCATCAGAATGGGTGTGATAAAAGAAAAATCATGATGCACATCTTGTCTCCAGAGAAACACCACAAATGTTCCAGGAATTGAGATGAGAGGGAAAGATCATGTTCAGCTAAAGGTTTTAAGAAAGACTGAAGGGGTAGACACCTACAGTCAGAAAAATACAAAGCATATGTAAGAAGCATATATAAGCCTAAAAGCAAGAGTCAAGTTTGGGAGAGCAGGGTGGATCACAAGTTATACCCTAGGAATCCTAATGGAAATCCCACTTCTCTAGGCCATGTAAAAGTAGACTTTTCATTCAAGATGGTACAATGAACATGTAACTATATATTTTCTCTTTTCTAAGATGCCATCTAATAATAGTAAAGGATAAGAAGCAAAATGGAAAGAACAGAAGAAATAATAATAACAACAGATGAATATTTCAATAAAGATCTGGAAAATGGAAAAGAAATTAAAGAGTTAACTGATGAATTCTAAAGAAAGAGGAAATATGATCTGTGTAATAGAACTTCCCCCCAAAACTGAATAAGCTACAAGGGGAATAACAAGACCACCTGTGTGAGTGTTGGTTTCTAGGGCCTGAAATGAGCAGTGGGGAGAGGCTGGAACAGGAATTGTGGTAGAATAGCATAGTGGTTAAAAACACAGTTCTTATGGCCAGGACACATGGGTTTGAATCCAAGTTCTACCACATCCTAGTTGTGAGGTCTCGAATATGCTATTTAACCTCTCTGTGCCTCATTACTCTTACTTGCAAAATAGGATGAAAATAACAGTAGTACTTTCTCAAAGGGCTGTAGTGAGGAGCGAACAAGTTTATATATATATAACATTTCGAATACTTAGTGATCAGTTAATATCAGCTCTTATGATTTTTACTATAATCCCATGAAAAGACATTTGACTTTAAGAAATATACATGTATTACTTTATGATTTATTACTTTCAGTCTATTTAAAAAATTTTAAGCCCACCCCAGGAGGATAAGTGTGAAGGAATGAAGGTGTGAACAACGCCAAGAGCAGAGAATGTGCAGAAGGGTGTGGAAGACATCAGCCTGTATTTTCACCGTGTGGCTGTCTAGACACAAATGAAATAAGATGTGAGGGATGGGAAAGGCATGTCCTAGAAAAGATGAGATTTAGTCAAGTACCCCAGCCGCCTGCTGCTAATGCTGCACTGTTATTAAAAACAAGCAAAAGATCAAGTTTATGATTCTGTGGGCTCCTTGAGGGCAGGACTGAGTTTGATTCAAGTCTTCCTCTCCAAGGCAGGGATTGTGTTAGGCTTTCATTGGTAAGAAGTGATCTCAATTATAGTTTGCCTGCTTGGAGTTTAGAGTCTTCCCTCAACATTTAAGAGAGGGACAGGCATAGAGTAGAAACACGCAGATGAAGGCCTGACATCCAAATGATCTCTGGAGAGTACCTGACATCTCAAGGACAGGGCAGACCTTGGGTCAGAAATGTCTGGCAGACTGCATGAACCCCTATGACATAAAATTTAAACCAAAGGATCTAATGTCATAACATGGAGTCCTCTGCCTCCCCATCACTCACATCAGACACACCATGACAGCCTTGCCCCAGGAGTGAGAGTCAGGGATGTCTGAGATTTCATGTCTCCTGTCCTAATAGACAGGGTATGGAAGGGACCTGGCCACATGCCACATGCCTTCCCTTGATAGACCATAAGAAGACTGTCACACATCTGTGTTGTTCAGCATCATCATCATTTGCAAAAATGCATACCATGGGCTCCCAAAGTGACTACTTTGAATGTATAAGTTCTAGTGTATTTTGGAAATCTCGGGACATTATTTAACAGTCACACTGTGCTGAAGTCTATTATATTCAATGACAAAGAATGTGGTTTGTTGCATGTTTAAAAGATTACCAAGTTGGGAAGTTGGGGGTGCCTGGATGGCTCGGTCGGTTAAGCACCTGACTCTTGACTTGCTCAAGTCATGATCTCCCAGTTTGTTGGTTCGAGCCCCATGTCAGGCTCTGCATTGACAGCAAGGAACCTGCCTTGAGATTCTCTCCCTCTCCTCTCTCTCCCTCTCTCTGCCCTTCTCCCGCTTGCTCTCTTTCAAAATAAATAAACCTTAAAAATTTTTAAAAACAATTTTTTTAAAGATTACAAAGGGGTCCAATAGTAAGAGTACACTGTGCACACATGTGTGTGTATTTAGAAAAGGTATTATAGCAAATTTTAGGTTTTTTTCTTTTTTACGTTTCCTAGCTTACAAATTGTCTATAATAAGTTGTATTACATCTTTAAAGAAAAAAGGCAGTAGAAATCACTGACTTCTTCAAAGTTAAAAAAAAATCATGACCACACAGGTGCTAATTCACACTTCCCTAGTGGATAAACTACATTCGTCTACATGGGATTTTACTTAATAATGATAAAAACAGTCCCCTAGATCTATGAACTCCTAGACTGTGTTGCTTGCATGTCGAATATGTTACAGTGACTGCTTAATTGTGGTTTATAGAAAATTGTGACTTCAGTTCAAATTAGAGACAAGAATTTCAGTCCTGCAGGGGGTATCCAAAATGTTCTTCAGTATAGATGGGTTTCGGAATGGAATTTGAGGTGATCAACACATGCTGAATATTTTCTATTTATTTGAGCTTGGCCTTGAACTCATTTGACCCTTAGAGGCATTCCTAGAATTGATCTTATGCTCCGGCCAGTCATTTTGCAAGAAGAGCATACAATTTCTCAGACTTCCCTCTTTCCAAGTTTTATGACTAGAGTTCAACCTGAGTTCACATTATCAGTTGATGAACATCACTCAGCAGAGCTTATTAACTGGGATTGTTGTCTCATTTTGGTTCTCGTCCAGATGGTTTTGCCAAATGCTATCAGTGCATCATATATTAGAACATGTTATTTCAGCCTCTACTTATGTTACTCATAGGATGTCCTTGACCCTTCTCATGGACTCTTCTCTCCTGAGGGTAGTGTTATTTGTAATGAGATGTGCTCGTAGGAAAGCTAACAAAGTAATTTTTAGACCATTTATCAACTGAAGTTGAGTAATTATTTAAAATATTGCCAACCATGTGAAAATAATTTCCATTCTCACATGAAAGATAATATCTTTAAATCAAAAGCAATTCGTTTAATGTAAGTCTTAACTTATCCTAAATCAATTACATTCTTTCTAGGCCTACTAAAGCACAAAAGTGCTGAATATTTGAATTTTCTCAGATCAAAGTACTTCCATCCCTGAGTATTTTGAAATTAAGGAAAGGGAGCACTGAAAAATGACCCACATCATTTATACTTACTACAAAGAACAGATGAGATTGTCCGGAGCACAGTGACAGCCCGCATGTTATCTCCATACCTTTATTCTTATTTCCGGCACTCCTTCTACTGCAAAGCAATCAGAGTAATTTTTCTAAAACTTAAAACAGAAATTAAAACATAAACTACTTCTCCTATTTATTTTTTTTTACAAATAGTTTATTGTCAAATTAGTTTTAACATAACACTCAGTGCTCATCCCCACAAGTGCCCTCCNAACTACTTCTCCTATTTAAAAATCTCCAATGGGCTTCCCATTGCTCCAGAGCAAAATCTTTCCTCTTCACCATGCTCTTCAAGGATCTCACAAGCTAAGGCCAGATCTTATTCCTCCTTCCCCCACCCTCTTCCACCCTTTCCTTATTCATAGGCTACAATCACTGACCTTTTCTCCTGAACCTCCAACACACTCTGCTTCTTCCTTTCTTGTGCTAACTTTTTCTCCTTTTTGTCTCAGATCTTTGCTTGGTTACCTCCTGCATATCATTCCTGTCTCACACATTTGAAAGTTATTGATGGTTTTACTTTTTGTCTGCTTTGTTTACTACTATATCCCCAAAGCTGGGAATAGTGAGTGGACAGAAAAATAGTAAAATTTTGTTGAATGAAATAGGCCTCTCCTGCCTACCCAAAGTAAAGCAGCTGCCTCTCTCCTTCCTCCATTAAATTCTATCTCACTTTTTTCCTTTATTTTCTTCATAGCACTCAGATCCTAGGACTGTCCTCTACATTTGTATAACTGGTTATTGGTAAGTCTCGATTCAACTGGGTAAAAAAAAAAATTATATCTTTTAACAACTATGTAATGTTTATTCATTTTTGAGAGCGATAGAAAGAGAGACAGAGTGAGGGGGGGAGGTGCAAAGAGAGAGGGAAACACAGAATGTGAAGCAGGATCCAGGCTCAGCGGTCAGCACAGAGTCCAACATGGGGCTCAAACTCACAAAGAGATCATGATCTGAGCTGAAGTCAGATGCTTAACCTACTGAGCCACTCAGGCACCCCAAAACATTCAATCTTTTATTCACTGATGCTATATGGAATATACATTTCCGATTACTTCCAGACATCTTGGAGAATTAATAAACTTTCTAGTCTCTTTTGTTAATAAAGCTATTTCAATTTCAAAATGCTAATCTTGTGCAAAGCTCTGTGGCTACCCTTTGCTTTCTAGCTTTAGCTTCATAAGGGTTAGAAGCTGAGAACAAAAAGCAGGGAGGGACATCATTGTACTTAACTGTTCCAGGTTGTGGTTCTCTGCTTGATGGCTGCAGCTGCTGATCTGGCTTACACAAACTAGCCACCAATGGTCTCTGGGAGTCAAAGTACAAAATGGGATCTCTCAAAGGCATGGGGGAATCTCAGAAGGCTTTGACATCACAAGGGGATTTATACCAGCTCTGCCCCTTCCGTTCTCGTTCAACCCCTATCCCCAAATTCTTATCCCAAGACTCTTTCTGTTAATGTCACCTTGCTTAGGGGCAGTCCTTTTATGCGAGACACCAGCAAGATAATTCTTTGGCCACTTTCCACTCGATCCAGTATTCTGGCATCTGTACACACCAAATGGATGGAGTTAAACTGCTCAAGTAATGCCCTTCTCTAAGCCCTGTTGTTCCATTCCAGGTGTCTCCCTCTTACTCATATAGAAATGGGGCCATATTGGCAAAATACTGCGCAAACAGCCTTCCAACAGTAAGCAAAACGGCGGTCTCTCCTATTTTCTTGCAGACATCCATCCTCAACCTTTGTAAGCTTTTCTTTCAGGGTCCCTTTCTCTTGCCCACTTAGATTCCGGGACTAGAAAGTACCCTTCTTTCCTCTTCCATCTGTTCCCTCCCAGATCACTGACAAGGAACCCCCCAGTGAGTTTCATCCCTCCACATTGCTCACTTTCTATGGACTTGGCCAGCAGAAAGTCTGGCTCTGTAAAGTCTAAGAAACTCCTGTGAGATGGTTGGGCCCGAGAAGCAAGCAGAACCCAGCTCAGTGGTTCTCTTTAGAATGAGGTGGTACTCAGTCTTTCTTGCTTTGTCATGGATGCCAATTATGAGAGAATGGGAATATCTCACAACATCTTATAACATTGGCTCACTTGTTTGTCATAAGCCACCTACAGCCCCACAGACACCAGGATTTAAGTTTCCTGAGAGGAGTCAATGACAGTAGGGGTCTCCATATACCTAGATGAGTTAGAAGAGAGACATCACTCAATAAGTAAGTGGTGGAATGACTGACAGAAAAGTTTCAAACCTTTCACTGGGATGTATAAAATTTGTTAGAGTGATTAATAGATCACATCTCCTAAAAATAGTTAACACATTCAATGTTTTTCAAAACAACAAACTTGTTCACAACTTATCAATACACATCTATTCAAACTTGCAGCCACTTTGATAAGAGATGCCAGCTCACTACTTGAAACACATTTTACCTAAGTCTCTTTTCTGCTCAAAGCCCATCTTTACCAATGAAAACCTCTCTCACAACTGACTTCTTATAGAAATGTGTGTTTCCTGCATAGGGGGCTGATCTTTGTAGACCCTTGTGATTTAACCCATCCTACAACTTTAAGTTTGTAAGTTTTTAAGTTCACTTTAAAGTGAATGAAATGTGATTTCCCTTTACAGAGACACTTACTTCCCTCACCTTGACTAGCTCTGTTGTGAACACACCATTCTGCCCCTATACAAAGGAAGTTTCATTTTGATTTCAGTTACCCACAATTCCCCCATCTATTCATACACTGGCTTCATCATGGTTTTGTTTAATGACTTGCTTTTTGTATCTTCCTTCCCTGTGCATAACCACACCAGGTCATTCTTTACACTGTGTTTTCAAATAGTCTGTTTCAGTTGTCTCCCCAAGTCAACTGCTTTCAAATCAAGGACTGATTCACCTGTCACCACTATACCAATAGCACCTCACATGGTAACGGGCATACATTGGGCACTTACAGATGAATAAATGGATTGGTTTATTAATACTCTAGTAAAATCTTATGGAAGACCTTTACATCACCTTCTAAAAGCAAAGCTTGCAATTATAGAGTTTAAAATGATACTGTTTTTGTTTTTGTTATTACTATTACTGCCAGTAGAAGTATTATTTCTACTGTGATTAGAAAAGCAGTAGATAAGCATAGAAATTACATTAACAAAAATCTAAAAATGAAGGTCAAAATTCTCTTTCTTAGGAATCCTCCTCCCGTAGATGTCTACTTGGTTTCTCCTTCATATCCTTCAAATATACCCTCAAAAATTTTTTAAAAGAAACTTCCCTTATTATCTTTTTTTTTTTGAGCTATTATATCAGTATTCTTTATTTTTTTTCTTCCAAGATTTTACTTAAATTCCAGTTAGTTAACATATAGTGTAGTTTTGGTTTCAGGAGTAGACTTTAGTGATTCATCACTTACATATAACACCCAATGCTCATCACAAGTATTCTCCTTAATCTCCCACCACCCATTTAGCCCATCCTCCCACCCACCTCCCCTCAAGCAACCCTCATTTTGTTTTCTATCGTTAAGAATCTCTTGTAGTTTGCTTTTCTTTCTGTTTTTTATCTTTATTTTTCCTTCCCTCCCCCTATGTTCATCTGCTTTTTTCTTAAATTCTACGTGAGTGAAATCATATGGTATTTGTCTTTCTCTGACTTATTTTGTTTAGCATAATATACTCTAGTTCCATCCACATTGTTGCAAATAGCTTATTATCTTTTAAAATAAACAATCCCTTGCTCTCTACCTCACTCCCCACCCCCTCCAACCACACACACCTTGTACTGAATACCGGCTACTGGCTGATTACTGCTATTAGCCCTCTCTGGGAATTGCCTTGGGCAGAAGAAAGCCACCTTACAAGGTCACGCTTTCTTCCCAGGGGACAATTTGCAACCACTCTTTGGTCACTGCAGGAGCATAAAGACCTGTGGCTCCTTTACCACAACTCAGCACTATTCTGAAGGCCCTTCCTGGCTCCCTTGCTCCCCAGGGGGTTAGCGGAAGTCTGGTTGTGTCTACTTTGTAGCCCAAGCTCTCCCTCCAACCAACCCTGCCTCCACGGTTCTCTGACAAGTGTTGATCCTTTCAGTAAACTTTCTGCATCTCATCTCCATCACAGATTCTGCTTCCTGGACGACCTCCCTTGTTCCACTTTATTTTTCTTCATAGCACTTCTTACCCTTCCTGCTCTATCCTATATTTATTACTGATCTATTAGATATTCATTTTCTACTGTATTATGGACCACACCACCACCTCCCCCTCATTAAATTGTAAGCTCCTTTTTGGCACGTGCTTTGTTTTATTTGCTGCTATGACCACAAGCTTTGGAATACTGTAAGCAATAGATTTCGGTGGTAAATATTGAATGAATGAAATTGAAATTTGCAAAACTATATGCTGGATATACAGCCATTGCTCAAAAGGGTTCTTAAACCTCAAATTTCACCATCTACCAGAGATCCAAAATACCTACAATGGTGTACATTCAGATCAGAGCAGAAATTAAGAAATGTAAAGCGTATACCTTAGCCTAGTTAGGACTCCAGCGTCAAATGTTAACATTGCCAGGACCGCCTGGGTGGCTCAGTTGGTTAAGTGTCCGACTTCAGCTCAGGTCATGATCTCACAGTTTGTGAGTTTGAGACCCTCACAGGGCTCTGTGCTGACAGCTCAGAGCCTGGAGTCTGCTTTGGATTCTGTCTCCTCTCTCTCTGCCCCTCCCCTACTGTGTGTCTCTCTCAAAAATAAATACGCTTTAAAATTATTTTTAAGCTAACATTTGCAGCACAATTTCTGTTATATTTCTATAATTTGGGTAACTTAGGTTGTAATAACCATCTTCAGAATAATGATAGCTAGAATTTGCATAGAGTGCTATGAGTCATAAAGCACTGCACATATTATTTTCATTTGGTTTGATACTGACAAAAATCATGCAAAGGACACAGAATTGTGAAGTCAGTTTTACTGATGAGAAGACAAAATCTCTGAGAGTTTAAATGACTTTTTCAATGACACAGCTGGTCCCTGAGTCAAATCTGGCTCTGCTGACTCCAAAGCCAACGTCCTTTCTCTTAGGACACCATCCCAAGGACTCCCCACAGAGTCACTCTACAAAGCTAAAGTTGTACGGTAACACCTAACACAACAGCAAAGTATGAACAACTCAGCCACTCATTTAAAAGATATCCTGTATGCTAAAGTTAGTGTTGGTAGTATATTTACTGAAGCAACATTTTGTGGCAATTCGGAGTCATTTGTTTTGTTTCATTTTTTACATCTGTATCTGTGAATTGATGCCTTAGCTCTACTGGACAAAAGACATATCCTACTTGCTAATTCTTCTACCTCTAAACATTCCTTTGCAATTCTTTGCCTTTCTATGGAAGAAGATATGTAGAGATGACCCTTGAAAAGCATAGGTTTGACCTGTGCAGGTCCACTTAAACGTGGACCTTTCTTTAGAGTACAGTGCTGTAAATGTAGTTTTTCTTCCTTATCATTTTCTTAATAACATTTTCTTTCCTCCAGCTACCTTTATTGTAAGAATACAGTATATAATATATAAGACACACAAAATATGTATTAATTGTTTATGTTACTGGTAACGCTAATAGTCAACAGTAGGCTATCAGTAGTTCAGTTTCGGGGGAGTCAAAAATTATATGCAGATTTTCAACTGCATGGCGGGGTCAGTGCCCCTAACCCTCATGTTGCTCTAGGGTCAAGTGTATTTCACCCATCTGTAAAATTGACTTGCTTTTGGTTTTGAGCAACTTTCATTCTCTTTTACATATTTTGAAGATAGAAATATAAAAAGATCATACATGTTGGTGGAGCATGTGACTCTTGATCTTGGGGTTTAAGTTTGAGTCCCACATTGGGTGTAGAGATTACTTTTAAAAAACGAAATATTTTTTAAAAATTCATATAAACAAAAGCAAAGAAAATTACATATAGCAGCTCCATAAAAGATCACATTATCACACTAATACTTTTGTGTATATCCTTCTAATACTATACATATATAATGCTATATGATATATATCATATAATACTTATTATTTTACTAATTTATGTTCCCTAAATTTTTCTCTGGTGATACAGAAATGTTGTCTTCTCATTTGAACATCTAGAAATCAATTAGGATTTAAAAAGCAATTAGGATTAAAAAAATTTTTTAATTTGTAGATAAGTTCTTACCAAAACTAACAAAATTAATATGATTGTCCACAGCAAATAAGTCAATAATGACCTGAAACTTCCACATTAAAAATAAAAGGAAAACATCTATGTAGAAAATCCAAAAGAATGAACCAAAATGTTCCCAGAACTAATAAGCAACTATCGCAAGGATGCAGGGTACAAGTGCAATATACAAAAGTCAATTGCCTTCCTGTATGCCAACAATGACCAAGTGGAACTTGAAATTAAAAACACAATACCATTTACATTAGCACCCAAGAAAATTAAATTAAATTCTTAGGTGGAATTCTAATAAAATAAGTATAAGATCTATATAAGGAAAACTATAAAACTCTGATGAATGAAATACAAGAACTAAATAAGTGGAGAGATATGCCACATTTATGGATAAGAAGACACTATATTGTCAAGGTGATGGTTCTTCCCAACTTGATCCAAAGAGTCACTGCAATCCTAATAAAAGTTTCAGTGTTATTTTGTGGGTATTGACAACTGATTCTACATTTTGTATGGAGAGGCAAAGACCCAGAATAGCCGACACAATGATGAAGGAGAAGAAAAATTTGGAGGACTGACAGCACCAGATTTCAGGATTTACTATAAAACTACAGTAGTCAATCCAGTGTAGTACTGGTGAAAGAACAGACACATAGGTCAATGGTGCAGAATAGGTGGCCTAGAAATAGACCCACATAAGTATAGTCAACTGATCTTTGTCAAAAGACCAGAGGGAATATGATAGAAAAAAGACAGTCTTTTCAACAAATGGTGCTCAAACAACTGGACATACTACATGCAAAACAAAATCTAGAAATAGAACTTAAACCTTTCACAAAAATTAACTCAAAATAAATCATAGACATAAATGTAAAATGCAAATGGATAAACTTCTTAGAAAACTTAAATAAGCCTGGATATGGTGATGACTTTGTAGCTACAACACCACAGGCATAAACCATGAAAAAATCATTGATAACCTGGCCTTCACTAAAACTAAAAATTGCTGCTCTGGGGGAGCTGTTCAGGGCTACCACCAGGAGCTGACACATCTGAGACCAGACGTGAGCTGCTGCCATCAGGGCCCTGGTTTCAGCAATGGACACCGTAGCCACCTCCTACTAGGACATGGTTCACGATGCCCAGATGGATTACTATGGCACCTGCCTGGCAACCTGCTCATCAGGCAGGTCCATCAGAATCTTCCATGTGCTCAATGGAGGGCAGATCCTCATCACCAGACCTCAGGGGACATGAGGATCCTGTGTGACAAGTGGCCTAGGGCCACTCCCTGTATGGCAAGCTCCTGGCATCCTGCTCCTTTGACCAAAAAATCCTTATCAGGAAAGAGGAGAATAGCATCTAGGAGAAGACAGATGAGCGCACAGGACACGACTCCTCAGTAAATTCTGTGTGCTGGGCACCCCACAACTACGGCTTTTCGAAGTTCAAGTGGGGCCATCTCCCTGCTGATGTACACAGGAAAGGGCCAGTGGGAAATGAAGAAGGTCAACAATGCTCACATTATTGGCTGCAATGTAGTCAATTAAGCCCCTCCTTTTGAACCTGGAAGCCTCATAGTCCAGCTATCAGTGCAGAAGCCCAACTACATTGAGAAGTTTGCAACAGGTGACTGTCACAACCTCATCTAGCTGTGGAGGGAGGAGGCCAGCCAACAGAAGAAGAAACAGAATCTAGAAGTGCACAGTGACTGGGCTCGAGATGTGGCCTGGGCCCTCTCCATTGGTCTGCCCACCAGCACCAGCACCAGCTGTTCCCAGGATGGTCATATGTTCATTTGGACCCGTGACGATGCCTCGGTAATATGTGACCTCTCAAATTGCTGCGTAAGTTCAATAAAGTGTGGCATGTGAGCTGGTCCATCACGGCCAACATCCTGGCTCCCTTGGGCAGAGATAATAAGGAGACCCTGTGAAGGAGTCCATCAATGGGCAGTAGGTGTGCATCAGTGATGTCAACAAGGGCCAGGATTCTGTGTCTGCTTCTGTCACAGAGGACCAGCAGAATGAGTAGTGACAAGACAGATGAGGCCCATCTCCCACTGCTGACTCCAGGACTGCTTCTCCCTGGACCAACTGACCAAACAGCTCAGAGGAATAGCTCCAACAAGATTACTTTCCCAGAAGTAGCTACAAATGCAACCAGATTGATTATCTGCCTTAACACAATTTGAAATGGTTTGTAATTTACTGTCCTGTAGAAAGCATCCATGTTATGAGGAAAAAGCTACAGTGATCTTCAAATCTATTATTTTAAAATAATTTTGTTCATTTTATGTACCTTTTAGGTTCAGGAATGTCTGGGAGGGGGGAGGTTTTTCTCAAAATAGTTAAATCAACTCATATTGCTTATTTAAAAAAATTCTTCTCTGAAAAAGACAAAGTTGAGAGAATGAGAAGACACATTACAGACTAGGAGAAAATATTTGCAAAAGATGCATCTAATAAAGGGCTGTTATCCAAAATGTACAAAGAACCCTTAAAACTCAACAATAAGAATACAAACAACCCAACTAAAAAATGAATCAGAGACCTTACCAGACACTTCATCAGAGAAGATATACACATGGTAAATAAGCACATGAAAAGATGCTGTGTATCATATATTCATTGTTGGTAGAAATGCAAAAAAAGGATACAACCATTTTATTTTATTTTTTTTTGAATTTATTTCTCTCTTTACTTTTGTCAAGTTTTGCTTTGAGGATACAACCATTTTAGAAGAGAGTTCGGCAGTTTATTATAATACACAAAACATAGATATATTCTTACCATATGATCCAATAATCACACTGCTTGGTATTTACCCAAAGGTGTTGAAAACTCAGATCCACACAAAAAGCCTATACATGGATGTTTATAGCAGCTTTATTTATAATTGCCAATACTTAGAAGCAACCAAGATGTCTTTCACTGGGTGAATGGATAAAAACTGTGGTATATACAGATAAGAGAATGTTATTTGGCGCTAAAAACGAATGCACTATCAGGCCATGAAAAGACATAGAGGAGACTTAAATGCATATTACAAAGTGAAAGAAGCCAATCTGAAAAGTCTACATACTGTCTAATTCCAACTACATGACATTCTGGAAAAGGCAAAAATATGGAGGCAGTAAAAAATCAGTGGTTACCAGGGCCGAGTGAGGAGAGATGAATAAATAGGTGGAGAACAGTGGATTTCTAGGGTGTAAAAATACTCTATATGATATGATATAATGATGGCTACATGTCACTAGACATTTGTCTAACCCCATGGAATGTCCAACACCAACAGTGAACCCTGATGTAAACCCTGGACTTTGAGTGATTATGATACATCATGTAGATCCATCAGTTGTAACAAAGGTACCACTCTGTTAGAAGATGTTGATAAAGGACAAGGCTATGCATTGTGGGGGCAGAAGAAATCCCCACACTTTCCTTTTAATTATTCTGTGAACCTAAAAGTGCTTTTTAAAAAAAATCTTAAGTCTAAATAAACAAATGGAAAGGAAAATATGCCTTTAGTGGTTTGTTGTTGTTTTATTGAGTTTATGTGGAAATGCCATAGTTTACATATAATCAAAAAATGTTAGTAGAAATAAAGGAATAGCAAACTTTTCAGCTCACCTCAAGGTATATTCAGCAGCTTAGATTAGCTAAGGCCCATCAGGGTATGCTCCCAGAGTTCTAACCCAGCACCAAGGAAAGATCTGGATTTACTCCACAAGCCATGAACATATATATTAAATACCTGCTTACTCTCTGCCAGGTTGTGTCAGGTTCAAGGTTTTCCATAGCATATTAGTCCAGGTAATTTACATTCTTAGGTATAAATGATCAGATTTAAGGTGTTTAATTAATTATAGCTAACCTATAATTAGACAAGCACGTCAGAGGGCAGTGTCTACTGTTCTTTGAGGAACTAGTCTTTGAGGAACCTTGGAACTAGATGTCACTTTTTCTAAGAAGTGAGTCACTCTCTTGGATGGTTATTAAATCCCACGACAATGACCACACCTCCTGAGCACATCTCAGTACTAGAACTCATTGGCTGAGTCCCCTGGATGGTTGTTCATCCCCAAGGAAGACACCCTGTGGTAATCTTGAGGAGACTTGAAATACCCCTTTATCACACCAATAGCAGTGTCACAAAAAACAGTGGCTTTCCATGGAGCACCTGCCCAGTAACAGACCCTGAGTTAAATTCACCCCTCATGTTACTTCCTTTGCATCCCACAACTCTGTAAGGCTGGTATATTCATTATTCCCATTCTACCGATGGAGGGGGGAAAGTGGCTTCAAAAGAAACTTGGCCAAATAAAAACATAAGGGCCTGAGTAAAGTTTCAACTCGCAGTTGTCTAACTCTGAAGTCCACGTATGATTCTACCACAGGCTGGGTGATGAGGGGCAAGCTAAAATCAAAGAAGACTGGCAATTTAGAATTCTGAATTGCTGGCAAAGTCATTTTTCATTTCACTTTCAGTAAAGACTTAAAGCCCGGAACATACAATCCAACTTCATATCAGGACCCTGACAAGAATGACACGAAACGACTATTACAGGCCAAGTGTAAAAGAAAATGAGAATAATCGACTTTTCAGACCTATTTCTTTTCACCCAGAGATAGAAATGATATTAAACTCTTATTTATAACCCGTAAGGAGTCACACATATTGTCGAGCTCTGTATCTGATTATTACTGTAGCACGAGCAATACACTTCGGTGTAAACAGAATATTTCTGAGCTTGATTAAAAACAAAAAAATTTAAAAAAAAAACTATCTGTGAAGGGGAAATCATAATTCTTCTTCGGTCTCTTTTTTTCCTGATTGGCAAGCATTTTTACATTTTTCAAAGACATCGAAGTAAATTCCACAATGCTTAACTTGCTCACATGACATTTGGTATACCTTTTAGTGCTGCAGAAGGACAAAACATATGTCCTTTGTGTGGTATAGGTCAAACCTGAAATACCAGGCTTGAAGAAGAAGGTACAATTTTGCCTTCTTTACTGAAACCTTATTTTTCTCTCAGGAATGTAAAAGTTTTAGAGGTGAAAAATAATTGAGAGAAAGGGATGAAGGAAAAATATTTTTTTGATCATATGTAAACATCTAAAAGCAAATTCTCTCTTGAAATATCAGTAATACAAGTAAATTAGTATGCTAGTAGCAAGCTCTTCCTCTCTAATACAGAGTCTATTTACTGCTCATTCTTTTTCATAAAGCTCCCCCAGGGTGGTAGAACATGAAGAAAATTGTTGGGAAAAATAGATTACTTTAGATTACTTTTCAAATATCCCTCTCCCACCAAAATTTAAAATGGATCTGTTTGCCTACCCTGGCCCGAGCCATAGTAATGAATATCACCATTCCCCCTTCCAGTGATTTTCACAAACTTCTACATTTTTTATTTTTTTACCCAAGAAGTCATAACACATCTACCTAAAAGAAATATATTGAGCTATCTCAAATATCTTCCAAAAGATGATCTTAAAATTGATTTTTTAAGATAAAGTTTATTGATTTTTTTTTCCTGCTAGAATGTGTTCTTCTGGACATATCCTATGCCCATTTACTTGAATTGCTGATATTTCAGGATAGGACTTGTTTTTAGATGTTTACATATAATCAAAAAAAGCATTTTTCCTTTACCCTTTTCTCTCAGCTGTTTATGTTTCACTTTAAAACTTTTTCATTCCCAAAATTGAAACATGGACAATTTTTAGTACACAGCAAAATTCTGTCCATCTTCATATCCTTAATTTTTAAAAATTTTTTAAGTTTATTTATTTACTTTGAAAGAGACAGAGACAATGTGAGTAAGGAAGGTGCAGAGAGAGAGGGAGAGAGAGAATCCACAGCAGGCTCCTTACCATCAGTGCACAACCCTATGTGGGGCTCGAACTCATGAAACTGAGATCATGACCTGAGTCAAAAACCGAGATTGGACACTTAGCTGGCTGAGCTACCCAGGCACCCCACATCTTCATATCCGTTAGGTCTTGGGTTAATGCATAGATAAAATCAATAGATTTATTCACATATTCTAAGAAAATGTATAGCCTAAAAGAAACAAAGGAAAGAGAGGACATAGGAATAAACAGGATGGAATGAATTTTACACATAGGCATACATGCCGTCTACAGGAGTAGATGTTGCAAACCCTTGTCCTGGCCCTTTCCCCATGACTTCTGCCAGTTGTGTCTTACAGCCATTTTCTATTCAGTATAACCCAACAAGGCAGCATTTATCATTAACACAAGTGTGTGCCAGGGCATATTCCTAATATCAGCTCGAAAAGGGATTCTGGGGGGCGCCTGGGTGGCTCAGTCGGCTAAACTTCCGACTTCAGCTCAGGTCATGATCTCACAGTTCGTGGGTTGAGCCCCGCGTCGGGCTCTGTACTGACAGTTAGCTCAGGGTCTGGAGGCTGTCTTTGGATTCTGTGTCTCCCTCTCTCTCTGACCCTCCCCTGCTCACACTGTCTCTATCTCTCTCTCAAAAATAAATAAAACATTAAAAAAAAAAAAAGGAAAGGGATTCTGGGCTTAACTGTTTTTGTTCAGCATAGTTACAGACCTGAGTCTACCTACCATGTTTCATCTATTTCATTGAAACTTCAGTTTTGTGAGCACCTAAATCCTGGCAAAGATTTATGCTTCTACAATCTTTAACATACTTGCTTCCCAGTTTAATCGCAAACTCTGATTCAGTTTGCATGTTATAAACTGTCTTAAACTTTCTTTAATTAGACTCTCAAATCCTAAAGAGACCCAAAGACAATTACTTCTAAAATCTTTATAACTATACTCATATCCATGTGCAAATAGACGCTCTGCTATCAAGAAATGACTAAATAAATGCCCAATAGGTGTCAACCGATCTTTGAAACGGGGAAAGGAAAGCTCCAAAGTGATTAGCTTGAGTGACAAGCTGTCTAATTTATTTCTGCTGAGCGAAATTTATTCATTTGCCAGGAATAATAGTAACACAAAAATAAAAAGGCCATGCAAGTGCCAAGTAATTTAGCATGGTAATGGAATTACATCAGGCTGCCGTGGGGGGTCTAGGTTTTAACACAACACGGATAGGAAATTGATTTGTATTATCTAGATGATCGTGCCTTTTCTTTCTGTGCCTTATACTACCACTTTAAAATACTCTGGTCTCCTTTACTATTTTTCCTAAGATTAGGCCAGCTGAGGGCAGATGCTTTTGCTTTTACGTATGTAGTCCGTCAGTGTACAGAAATGTTCTTGTCTTCCAGAGACACATAAATAACATAAAATGCTGAGGTTCCCCTCTGTTCTGGAAGTACCTTAAATATTTGATTGATAGGGATTCAAACTGCCAGTCAGACTATAAAGACTCTACTATCTGCCAATATTGTAAATAGAAATTGCAAAATATGTCATGATGGAAACAAAAAAAGAAACACAGAAGAACAGGGGCCCAGTTTATAAAAGAACAGTGATTGACTAACCCCTGTTTTTATGTCCTTTATTCTCTAGGACCTACAGTATTTTTGTGGGTGGGGACGCCAACGCAGAAATGAGTTCCTTAAGGAAAGCAGCCCTCAGGAGCACACATCCCTGAAAAAGGCAATAATAGCTTGGTGTCCAAGTGGCCCCAATTAAAAATAATACTTATCTGCACTTTTTATCCTAACAGACCTCCTACTGTCCCATCCTCCCACCTACTCCCACCTCATAAAAGGACAGTCCATCAAGAGGTATTGTGTACGTATAGGATACCTCTTTACTGTTAATTCTATTTAGAATTGTAAAGATTTATGTAGACGTGCTTGTGAAAATAGAATATGGAGTTTGCCCAACTCCAAGTATTAGAAGCTTTGGGATAAAATTTTTCTAATTTTGAATTTCAGAAATGTGGCAACAAAACTTTGCTTGCAAGAACACGTCAGGTACAACAGTTCACAGATCAGGTCAAGTGAGAAAAAACATTAGATGATTACTGTGTCTGTGCTCCCTATCCTGAAGAAATAAATCTGAGATTTGAGTCTTCTTTAAGTCATGAAACTAAACTGCAGAAATCCATCTTCTCCTTTTTAGCCCTATATGGTTTACAGAAAAAGAATGCCCTCATCTGCAAGAAATCTCTAGTGCCAGGGTCTGGAACTCACAAGCCCTGATATTCTCACATGTAGGCACATCACTTTGTCAGGCGCTCAATAGATTTCATTGCTTGCTTTACTTAGAAAGCAGTTTCAACAGAGAGCAATAATTGTATACTTTCCAGCTAACCAAGGGATCACCTCCAGCTGGGGTTAACAGCAAAAACAAGAAAATCATTTCCTTGTATTTTGCTACCATGATGATGGCAAATGTTACTTTTGAAGCAAGAAACGAAGTTGAAAAAGAAAGTGAGATCCTAAAGAGTGAAATAAAGGCAATAAAAATAAAATATGCCATGTTGAGGTCAAGCAAAGTGTGCTGTATTATCCTGAATGAAAGAAACTGAAGTAATATTGTAAATTAGTCCAGATGACCCTATGCTCTGGGTAAGAAATTCTATAAAGATGAAACCAAGTATATCTTTCTCAAAATCCATTTGCTTCATAATCTAATTGTTTGGTTTTTACAGTAAATCCAAAGGATTGTTCTAATTTAATGAAAATTCAGAGGAAGAATGTTGACAGAAAAATCACAAAAAAAATAGAAATACAATTAGACCCAAACACGTGGAAAAAAATGCTCCACTTCCTTTTGAGTCCACACTTTTTTGAGTGGCTCTAAGAAATGTATCTCCAGGCTCGCCTGACCTGTAAGTCCGGTGTTGAAATTTAAGGATGTGTCCTGACATTTTGCTACAATTGCAGTCTATCCAACTGTCTGGGAAGCAAACAAATAAATAACTATGAATTTATTTATTATGTTCTGGAACATCCATAAAACGAAATAGTCTGCAACCATTAAAGATTATCTCAGGAAAGTGTATTTATTATAAAAGAAATATTCAAGATTAGAGAATTTCACATAGCTGTTTTATGAGTCATATTGGATATGCCCTCTTTGATTTGGGTGCTATTTCACAGCCCTAAATAAAGTCATGTTAATTTCATCTTTGTAAAAAAAACAAAACAAAACACATTAGTCTTTATGCTACAGAAATTTCTCCGTATCCCCAGTACCAGCCTCTCCAGAGTCTCCAGGGTAGGTGAGGTGTGGACAGAGGTAAGTGAGCCTGAGAGTTAGAGGAGCAGAATCTGCCAAAGTGAAAATAGGATGACAAAGACTTGAGTCTTCAAATGCCCAGAGCATCAAAATAGATAACATTGTGCATGTATTTGATCTTATTTGCAAAACATACATTGTAAATATCAAGTATGGATGAGATTGTGAGGAAGCAGATCGTCAAGGACAAAACATGAAAGTAGAACAGGGAAGTCACCTCAGTAGTGGAACACTTGAAAACATTTTACTCTATGAACCCACAGTTTAAGTTTTAGATATCTATGCTTAAGAAATAAAACGAAAACCCTCAGATAGATATCTACGTTTAAAAAAAAAAAAGCACTTAGTATCCTATACACACAAAAATCTTCATTTCAATCCTTTTTATTTATTTGTGGATTTGTTAATTTCAAAACTTGGAAATGGTTAACAAGGAATGGATAAATAAAATGTGGTACATTTTTTTTTTTGCATTTCAGTATTTTAATTGACATTGACTTTTTTTTTACAAATAGTTTATTGTCAAATTAGTTTCCACATAACACTCAGTGCTCATCCCCATAAGTGTCCTCCTCTATGCCCATCCCCCCCTCCCCCCCACATCCATCAGTCCTCAGTTTTTGTCAGCATTCAAGAGTCTCTCATGGTTTGCGGTACATTTTTATAACAGAATATATGCAATGAAGAGAAGTAAAAGAGATTTATATCCCAGATGTATCACATGTAAAATGTATCATGGAGTGGACAAAACAACAATGAAAAGATACATATGTATAAAATATTCTATTATAGTAAGAAATACATAGGACTAGAGCAAAATCAGAAGCCGCTACTATGAACATCTTACTTGAGGGGAGGGGGTGTCTCATGTAAGTATCTCCTAAAGTTATAAGTAACCACCTACTGAGCAGTAGGAGTACAGTACCTGGGCCCCCAGGTATTTTCAGGACATGTCCGCCTTGGTATAAGACAAGATTGTTTTATTTTTTAAACTGTGGAAGGGGAACTTGAACTCCCATCTTTTGGGCAATCTCAGTGCCTCAACCTCTGAACGGGGGCCATCTGGCCTGAAAAGAAAAGTACCACCTGCTTTCACCTTTCTCTTCTTGTCCCCCATCTCTTCCTTTCCTAGCTGCTTCATCTTCTACCCCTACCTCCCCCCACACACACACACACTTGATTTCCGGTGAAGTAGGGAAGGGAGAATTGTGTAGCACAGGGTTGATAAGAAAGCAATTCTTTTCCTGACCCTCTTCCCATAATACAACATAGAATTCTATATATTACATATGTATAATACATATGTATTGAATAGAATTGAGTTAGGGGGAAAAAACACCCAGTTTTCCCTCCTGTGTCTTCCTTTCCTGTGTGTTTCCTTTAAGCTCTTATGCCACCACATTTACTACCCCCCGGCACAAGATGTGCGGAGGTTTTTCCCCACACCAAGCAATTCTTTGTGACAGCAGCTGGATATCTTACAATTGAACTCAATGCTAATACTATCTACTTTGAGGTAGTGTTAGATGCCACAGGTTAAGAGCTCAGTCCCACAAGACTGCCCCCACCTACTTCAGTAGCTACTTTAGTCGCCAGTCTCGAGTGGTGTGTCCCCAGGTTACCCATGACTTCTGTTCCATTTGGCTAAAAATTGGAGGCTCCCATGGCTCTTTCCTCGGTTTTGATTAATCTGTGAGACCAGCTCACAAATTCTGGGAAATACTTACTCATCAGCTTATTAAAGGATGTGACGAAAGATACGGATGAACAACCAAATCAAGAAATACACAGGGTAGGGTCTGGAAGGGTTCTGAGTCTCAGGAGCTTCTGTACCCATGGAGCTGGGGTGCGCCATCCTCCCATTGTGGATGTGTTTGCCAACCCAGAAGCTCTCTGAACCTCACAGTATTAGGATTTATGGAGCTTCATCATATAGGCATCCACAATTACCTCCATTTTCTGCCCTTCTCCCTTCTCAAGAGAATGGGTGTGGGAGACTGAAAATTCCAAGCTTCTAATCATGGCTTGGGCTTACTGGTGACCAACCCTCATTAGAACAAAGGACATTCTCATTATTCAGAAAATTACAAGGGTTTCAGAAGTCCAGTGTCAGGAACAAAAGATGACAGGAATTGGGGGAAAAGACTTATATATAAGTCTATACACACACACTATATACATTATATACATTACATATGTGATGAAAATATAATATATACACATTTTTTCTTTTTTAACAAATAGTTTATTATCAAGTTGGTTTCCATATAACACCCAGTGCTCATCCCCACAAGTGTCCCCCTCCATGCCCATCTCCCTCCTCACCCCTCCCCCACACCCATCAGTCCTCAGTTTGTTCTCAGCATTCAAGAGTCTCTCATGGTTTGCCTCTCTCCCTTTCCCCCACCATTTTCCCCCTTCCTCTCCTCCATGGTCCTCCAGATACACATTCTATTATCTAACAATTACAAATATATATATATACACATTAAATGTGTGATAAAAATATATATTCACATTCTATTATCTAATAATTACAAACAACAGCTTCACATAACAAAAGACTATCAAACCATAGATCTTACAAAGCAAGGCTTTGTCTGTGTTCCAAACTATGTAGGTTAACACTTCTCAAATTGTAAGACCCTCCCCCTTTGAAACCAGAGTCCTCTTTCCATTTCTACCTTCTCCTCTTCCAAGAATTCCAGAGGATATCTGAGATACTAGACAGATCTCAATCATCCTAAATTCCAGAATGTCTTATAGAATCTAACATTGATTTCCTTTTGTTAGAGAACAGACACATTTCTAGAATTGGTTTTTGTTTTTGTTTAGAATAAAATTGATGTATCAGATTTGTCTATTGTTTCCTTTTTATCTCAGGAGGGGAAAAATAGTCATGATCATATTTCTTACCTAAGTACTAGTTTAAGGTGAAATGAAGAATCAATACATCAAAGATTTCTTTGCAGGGTAAGAGTAGGGTAGCTATGTAGAAAGTGAAGAATGTGTAATCACATTTTGACACAACTTTATGACTCTAGAATCAATACATTTAAATAGAGCCAGACCATTAGTTTCATTTGGAAGCGTGGGCTTAACTACATGACTTGGATGAAATTGAGTATTATATTTTGGCTCTAAAGCCACATAATATAAACAACAGTTTCACTGAAGCAACAGAGTATCAAACAGCATAATTTTACAAAGCCAGGTCTATTTCTATGTCCAAAAAGTTTTTGTGTTAGTCTCAACATTTGCTACAGTTCTACAGAGAAATGAAAATTAGAAATGACGTCATTATTCAGTATTATTACTTGCAATCAAGCCCCATTTTGTTAGCACTTAAAAATTGAGTGTTTGTGTGGCTATTTAGGATAATGGGTTCCATTGACGCTGATGTTTTGTTATGATGAGCTTTGCCTAGTGGCCCAGTACATTGTTCTTCATCACTTTACTAAATGTATCTACATTTCCTTCTTGGCCAAAACTTCATTTTTATAATAACTCCTATCTATTCAACTGGCTATGGAGTGGCTGACTCATATCATGGATTTGACAGGCAACTGCCTCTTATCTTCATTCTTCCCTGAGCCTCTCTATGCTTCCCTCAATGAGATTAAACCAATTTCCATTTCCTGGAAACTGAAAAATATGAGAGTATCAGAATTACTTCTCAAGAAAGGAAATGTTTATCCCCCTAGAGTGGCACTTGAGCGGGTGAGGGGCAGAGCAAGAGAAGAACACAGAATCCCAAGCAGAGTCCAAGCTCTGAGCTGTTAGTGCAGAGCCTGACAGGGGGCTTGAACTCACAAGTCCTGAGATCATGACCTGAGCCGAAGTTGGACGCTTAACCGACTGAGCCACCCAGGTGCCCCATTAACACCTTTTAAAGAATTAAGCCAGGTCCCATTTATAGCTCTTGGCAAACAAAAGAACTTCTAGGAAATTTAGGGTGTTGTTCCTCAGGAGACAATGTATGCGAAGTAGCAGTGATTAAGTGGAGAAAGGCATGACTGCAATCTGACTATAGGAGACTACTAACCCTGAATCAGTATTGTGCTTTCCCCCCTCTCTCTTTACTCTCTCCCTCTTTCTCAATCTTCCTAAGTTTTCCATCTAAAATTTTCAAATATCCCCAAGTCATGAGTATGAAAAATAACAAAAAGAAACCTCATTTAAAATGGGATGGGGTGGGGGTGCACCTGGGTGGCTCAGTCAGTTAAGCTACTGACCCTTGATTTTGGCTGCCATGATCTCACAGTTCATGAGTTTGAGCCCCATGTCAGGCTCTGTCCTGGGGGTCCAGAGCCTGCTTGGAATTCTCTTTTTCCCTCTGTCTCTATGCCCCCCTCTCTCTCAAAAATAAATAAATAAACTTAAAAAAAATTCAAATAAAGAAAATAGACTCAGGAAGCACCTGGGTGGCTCAGTTGGTTAAGCAACTGATTCTTGATTTCAGCTCAGGTCTTGATCTCATGGCTCATGACTTCAAGCTCCATACCTCAGGCTCTGCACTGACAGTAAGGAGCCTGGTTGGGCTTCTCCTTTTTTGCTCCTCTCCTGCTCACATGCACATGCTCTCTCTCTCTCTCTCTAAAAAAATAAAATAAACTTAAAAAATAAAATAAAATAAAATAAAATAAAAGAGTCAGGAGATTAGAAGAGGGAGCTCTCACGCCTTACCACTCATCAATGGCAGACCCGACAGGAAGAGATGGACCTTGCATGTGAATACTACTTTAATATCACAGCAGAAGGAATGCTTTTCCTCCTACCCTGGCAACAGGCCAGCCAATGAGAGACAGTCACAACTCAGCCAATGAGAAGCCACTATACTGCCGGTTTACTCCAATGGACCTTGTGTTTATAGCAGCCCCTCCCAACTTTCCCTTTCCTCTAAAAAAGAGTGTCCTCTCCTTTGTTCTGAGGATTTGCCTATGGTTTGTCATAGCTTGCTTATCCCAGGTTGCAATTCTCTGCTATTCCCAAATGAACCCATTATGCTGGTAAAACAACTGGCAGTTTTATTTTTAAGGTTAACTCCATCTAGAGTTAGACTTAGGTAGGAATAAGCAATCATATTTGCCATCACACTGCATTTGCAACTTTTTGGAACCAAACCAAAGATTTGGCAGGTTACTTATCACACTGGTAGTTGGAGCCTTCATTGCTGAGTCTTTTGTCCTTTCAAATTAATATAAATCAATGTGTAACAGTTAACAAATATACAACAGCAAAGGTAAGATTTCCAGGGAATATAATATAAGGAGATTCAAATAGTCAAGACGTTCCAAATTCAGGGGTGTGGAGCTGCTGAAAGAGAATCCTGGGACAATGTGCTTGTCAGAAATGTATCTTCAGAGACTGAGCATAGAGTTTGAAAAGTTTAATTTAACTTGAGAAGTTATTCCGCATGCATTAAATAGCTCTAAGCCTTGCTGTTGGCCCTCCACATCATACAGTTTTTTAATAATCAAATAACCTTTATTTCCCAGGAGTAATACCTGGTTTACAATTACTGACAACACTATGGGTCAAAGAAACAGACACTCCTCTATTGAACTTGACTTGAAAAACTCCTTTTGATCTCTATAGCCAGAGGTAACAGAGTTAATAAGTTTCAAACACTACAACCCCCAGAGACTAGTTTTTCTTACTTGGAAAAGCAAGTGTGAGATAAAAAATAAGTATAAAAACCTTACCGGGGAAGTAAATTTCTATCCCAATATATTGAAAACTACTTAATAATACTTAATAATAAAAAGCAAAAAAAAAAAACAACACATTGTCTCACAGAAGGAGCAGACCCATGTCTTCTTTTTTTCTTAAGTGTATTTATTTATATTGAGAGAGAGAGAGAGAGAGAGAGAGAACACAGCACATGATTGCCAGGGAAGGGCAGATAGATGGGAGGAGAGAGACAGAGAGACAGAGAGAAAGAATCCCAAGCAGGCTCCACACTGTCAGCATGGAGCCTAATGTGGGGCTTAAGCTCAAAAACTGTGAGATCATGACCTGAGCTAAAGTCATGACCTGAGCTAACCAAATGAGCCACCCAGTGCCCCAGGCCCACGTCTTCTGATTCCCACTCCAGTGATCCTTCTACTGCTGCCTCATTTGGCTGGATGTTTATGTAAAACTATAAAGATTATTATCTATCCCAAATAATTCCAATGTAATTTTCTTTAATATTGAGATTCTGTAAATTGTTATTGAGAATAAACACTTTTGGGGGGGAAAAGGCATGGTATAAACAGTATATAATATGATGTCATATTTGGAACACATGTTTTTTACTTCTAATATAATTGACAGTTGAACCAATTAAATTCCTATTAAGTTGAAGACACTTCCAACTAATTGAATGAAAACAAGATTAAATCTAAACAGAAGGAAAACCAATATTTCATGATTATCTTTGAAGAATACAGATGAAGGAAAACAGTTGCTTTTCACCAAATGTTTTATTTTTTAAAATTATTTTTATAGGTTTTTTTTTTTTTTGAGACAGAGACAGACAGAGCATGAGTGGGGGAGGGGCAGAGAGAGAGGGAGACACAGAATCTGAAACAGGCTCCAGGCTCTGAGCTGTCAGCACAGAACCCGATGTGGGGCTCCAACTCACGAACCACGAGATCATGACCTGAGCAGAAGTCGGACACTTAACTGACTGAGCCACCCAGGTGCCCCTTACCAAATGTTTTAAATCAACCCATGTAGGGCTTGTGATTAAAAGGGGCCACTGGGGGGGAAGGGAAGGGTGCCTGGGTGGTTCAGTGGTTTAGCGTCTGACTCTTGGTTTTGGCTCAGGTCATGTATCTCACAGTTTCATAAGTACCAGCCCTGAGTAGAGCTTAGCTCAGAGCCTGCTTGGGATTCTCTCTTGCCCTCTCCTCTCTCTGCTCCTCCCCCACTCATGCTGTCTCTCTCTCTCTCTCAAAATACAGAAATAAAACCTTAAATACATACATATATACATACACACATATGTAAAAGGGGCCACTAGGTAGAATCACCAAATAATATTTTGAAATGGAATGAGTAGGATTATGGGCTGACAAGCTATTATTTAAGTTCATGTAACCTTTATCTCTAAAGTAGCCCTATTAGGAATTAAGAAATCCTAGAATGCTTGGAATAAAAAGATGTTGAAAAGACTTCAGTGTTCAGGCAAAATCATACCTAAACCAAGCTAGAGGTAAGTGTTGGCTTATTAATTTGGGGCAGAGACTATATTCAACACATTTGACCACTTCTATCACATGTACCAGCCAAGCCGATCAGAATGAATACTGGCTGACATAATGCAGCAGTGCAGGCCAGATAAATATCAGCCCCACGTTTAGGTAAAGTTAATAAAATGAGCTAAGCAATAATGGGCCATATTCTATTGTTTTTCCCCTAAAACTTTAATGGAAATGCTTGAAAAGGTAGGAATGCATGTTCTTTAGCTGCCATATTGAGAGATGCCCTAATACTGATGCTACAAAGCACTGGGACATTTCTGATCTAAGGGCTACTTTTGCTTGGCCTGCATAGCATATGTTTAATATGAATTAATTGACATTATATTATAATAAATAAACTTCACATAAAATGTTTCAGCTTCTCTTGAAATGTCAAAAGATCTATACATAATGGTCTCACAACCCCTCATGACAACAGGGACTAGCAGTTGCTCCCTTCGGAAGGGACATGTTCCCCGTGGGGATGCAGTCGCCACCAGCCATGCTCTTTCTACGCTTTTAGGGAACATGCGTCATGCTTACAGACACTTGAGCTTGGAACCCACGTAGAGTTCAATTAATCAAACTACTGAGAACAGCCTCAAGCTTCCTATGCGTTTAAGTCATCTAATTAGAGTTCCTCTACCCCATGTGTCCTTCCACAACCCAATCCAACCGCTGGCATACGTACAAAGGGGCTCAAAGATGAATAAGTGACTTGGAAATGAATATAAATCGTATGAACAGGCTGTCTACAAAAAGCAGGGTACAGACTACTTTATGATTTAAAAAACAAAAAAGCATTAGTGTTTCCTGTCATTTCCTTACAGTTTGTCACAATGCCTCTTTATAAGGAGTAATTATTCCAAACACAGTGCCCTAAATTGCAATTGGGATTGGATGTCAGATGAACTATTTCATGTCTTCTAAAATTTCAATTAAAGCTTCAGACTTCTTTTCTCTTGCTAGACCTTGGCTACCTGTGGTTGGCTGAAGGGTTAGACACAAAGCAATTAGTATGCTTTGACCTTTCTTGTGACTCAGAAACATGTATTTGTAAAATCCTCATACTATAATCCAACCTAGTTTACTAGACAATAAGACTATAAAACACTTCTAACTGCAAATGCTTAATAACAGTTGATTAATATGGATCAAAGAAGGTACAAAAGAGGGATGCAAAGCCTAGTCAATATCTAATCATGTCAAATAAAACTCATTTCCTTTTTCCAATAGGATTCCTAGATTGGTAGATCAGGGGAGTGTGGCTATAAATGATAAATGTTTACATAAGCTTTTTAAAATTATACTTACTTTATTTTTATATTTATTGTATATTATTTGTATATATTTATAAATATATTTTTATTTTATATTATTTTTTATTTATTTTATAAGACCACCTTGTTTTAGAAAACACTCAGTGATATACCCACTACTACCCATCGATTCCTCACAGCCTCAGAGAGCAAGTCTGTCACGTCAGGAGTTCCAGTCTCAAAGCTTTTGTCACTCCGTGTCCTTCAGAGGTACCCTTGCACACTGACTATGTAATAACCTTTTTCAAAGATTCTAATTTTAAATTCAAGTCTAACATTCCTGATGAATGTTGGATACCTCTGCCATCCAAACTATATGACACTCAGAGCCAGGAGACGGGGGAAAAGGCCAAGTAGGAAAACAAAACACACACACACACACACACAAAAACAAAAGCTAGCACAATACTGCCAAGTAACTTATGTGGTCAAAGTTTCGTTACTCGGTGTGATCAGTTTTGTTATTTTTTATGGGACGAAACAAGTTCCTGGGACTAGAACTCTCTTCTAGGAAGAAATTAGATCATACATTGCCCATGTGCCTTTTTTCAAGGAAAATTGGGAAAGGCTACATAAATATAACATAATGACGGCAAAGGAGGTGGCATCATATTATTTTTCTGCTGCTAGTCAAGTCTTTTCTTCTTGCCAAGTTTAGAGGAATTGAGTGTAGAAAAAGACTTAGCAAACTTTTCAACATTCTGGCCACTGCACAGGAAAGATGTAACCAGAAGCCATCCAGAAACTCATAACTATGAAGCTAGGAGTCAGGCTCCTCCTTTGATGATCCTCCAAGCATCTAAAGGAAGCAGGTCTGGATCAAGCTGAGGTTTCTAAAGCCGAGGGGGAAGCTCACAAGATGGTGGTCAGCCTTCGGGACAAAGATAAATGGCTCTGGTGCTTTCTCCAGTACACATGCTATAGCATGCTGGCTCCTGTTGTGGTGTGGTAACTCTGTCAGAGGAAAATCCAGACATAGAAATACAAGAGGGTAGGGACACCTGGGTGGCTCAGTTGGTTAAGCCTCCAACTTTGGCTCAGGTCACGATCTCATGGTTCGTGAGTTTGAGACCTGTATAGGGCTCTGTGCTGACAGCTCAGAGCCTGGAACCTACAAAGGATTCTGTGTCTCCCTCTCTCTCTGCCCCTCCCCTGCTCATGTTCTGTCTCTCTCTCTCTCCCCCAAAACTAAATAAAAACATAAAAAAAAAAAAGAAGAAATGCAGGAAGGTAGACAGATCTAGGGAGTATGCAGTGAAAGAGAAATGGGAACTGTAATACAGATTCTAGCATAGCTTAACCTTCACTGGCCATCATGCCACATATTCTAAGTGGGAGAATCTGTGCCTGTTCTCAGTCTGGACTTTGACAGGGGGAGGGGTGAGGGAGGGGGTTGCTGAGCTTTCTAGAGGCTTTAATTTAGAAATTCAGAGAGAGGGAAGTCTCTTCTCATTACACGTAACTGCAAAATGTCAATAAATTAACCTTAATGTCTTTTCCAAAATATCCCATAATGTATGGATTGTAATGGAATGTTAATACCCAATAAAATCAGAAAGGAAAGTTCAGATGATCATAAAACATAAAAAATATAGTCATCAATTCATTCTCCACTCTTAGTTCTGTTAATCAGCTTCCCCTGGATCTTTGATGCATGATAACTCTCATTTGCACCCCTCTGGAAATGGCTAAGTATGTTTTGAAATTGTATGGCTCATTTCGTGGTCATTCTAACAGCAATTACAATATTCTGTGGTTAATACAGCATAATGTTCACTGAAACTCTATCATAATTATGCCAGCCAATTGTAAGTGAATTACCATGGCAGGCACTCTGGGAATATAATACCACCGAATAACCTTCCCTGGCCACCCACACAGAAAGCTCTCCCTCTCAGAGCAGAGGATAGGTTTGTACATCTCTCTCAGGACTTCTGAAAGAAGTTGTACATGGCAACTGAAAAAATATCTTCTGATGGTATCATTTGTTTCTAAATACTGATGACCTGATGGAGTTCAAAAATGTCAGTCTCCAAGCCACATTCCTCTGTGGGAGGTTATACCTAATGCCCCATAGTGCTTTCTTCTTGCTAATGAATCATTTTAAATGACTCTCCACATGACTCATATCTTGTTGCTGCCATGCTCTTATGCCATCTATTTTTCCATTGTAAATGGACTCTTGTACTTTTTCTTTTTTGTTGTTGTTTTGGTTTTTTTATTTTTATTTTTTGTAAATGGACTCTTGTGATTATTTAAAGTTAGTTTCAATTGTAAATATTTTGCATAGGATTTATACACACACAGGATTAGAACTCCATTGCTGCCTGTGGCTCTTGACCAGTGTTTATCCTCAAGAGAGGTGGGAGAAGGAAGGGCAGGAAAGCAGAAGTAGAATCCATGGTTTTCCTGAGCCCACTTTCTCCAGGTAAAGAGCTTCTGGCTTTGATCCTCCACTAAGACCAGCTGCCTGATTCCATAATTCTTGCGCTTACTTTCTGCGTGTGACTCGATTCCATAATTTCTGGCCCCTTTAGGAAAAAGGAACACACAAAAGAAACCATACCAGGTTTCGCATCCATCTTTTCAATGCCCATAAGCTGGAGGTCTGTGCTCAAGGCACCACTAAAGGCTTTCCCTCAGAAACTGGCCTCAGGGGCCAGGGGCTGCCTCTGTGGCATTCATGGTGGTCTCTCAGTTCTTACTTCCTTGTAGACACAAATATTTCCCACACTGAGATTTCCCTTTCACGTCCTTTTCAACTTCAATTCTTTGTTCTATTCGCTTCTGTTCCATATGGGAAACCAGTGACCCCCCCCCCAAATTAATTAATTCATCCATTAAATCTTAATTTAATTTAATAAATTTAAAAAATTAAGGCTCATAAAAATAAAAAGAAGAAGAAAGGAAGGAACCATAAACCTCAAGTAAGACTTCATTAAGCCCCTCTATCTGCAAGAATTCTAAAAGTGGTGTGTATATCTAAATGCCTGCCTCAGTAGCAAGAAGTCAGAGGAGTAGCAAAACCAAGAATTGGGCCAATGAGTGAAATAGTGGGTAGTGGCTGGCCTCATCCATTGACATTCTGGTCTCAGCCATTGAAATTCTGAAGAAACTACCCTGTGTCCTCTATCACTGGCATGACACATATCTGTTCTACATAAAT
>NW_027528818.1:2139240-2242133 GCF_008692635.1 Crocuta crocuta
AATTCTGAAAGATTTTATATATATATTTATATTTATAAAATATGACCAGATAATATTTTTGAGATTCGACCTATATATTTTTTTCTCTCCCTTCCATTCAAACAAATACACATCTGTGCATTTCTTGCCTGGGGGAGTAACCTAACAACAAAAAAGCAAAATTTATTCTAAGTTTCTCCAGCCTTTGGATTCCAAGCACACAAACTCCAGAGAAGGAAATCTACATGATTTTAACAAAATATTTTTAAGAAGCAAGACGGGGAGAACAAATAGCCCCAGCAGGAAGGTTTTCTGGGAATGCAGGAAGTGCGAAGCGGGCCCGCTTCTTGCTTGCTGGGCAGTGCAGACACAGCAAAATCACAGAGAAGAAATGGCTCAGCATGCACCTTGAGAACTGAGGCAGCAGGAGGGGTGTACCAAGGAGCCAGAGGACATTGAGGCCTGTGCTGGAGGACAGGATGGGTGTCTTTCTGCTCACCTGTCTGGGTAAGTGACTCCATGACCAGAGGCCATGCCCTGAAATCTTAAGTAAGTTTTTACAACTATGACACAAATTCCCCAGAGATAGAAGAACTCTTCAAAAGACTAGGGGTAACATTCTCTGCCTTTCTGGAGGCACAGAAGCCCCCAAATAAGATTTCTGATGAATTACAGAAAACCAAAGGAGTATTTCCTCCCCACCTGCAGTGTCTCCCCAGGCAGAGTAGGTGGGGATTCCTGATTTCACTGTGACCAGCACATAGCCATTGAACAATGCGCCATAGCTCCTCAAGTGTTCAAGAACTCCTTCACTCCCAACTGCAATTCCATTCTAGCAGCTCATATTTCTCCCATCTCAGCAGAGGATGGGAGCAACTCTACATTTTCCAGCTATGTAATCATTAGGCGCCTAATCCACGTGGGATTTGCAAACACTTAAGGTGTTTCAGTGAGTATTTTCAAACATTAATTCCTCTCTCAGCTCTAGGGTCTTGATTCTTCCTTAGGAAGTGGCTTTTGCAAAATACACAGCACACTCTCTTACATTATTCTCTACTGTATACTCTTTCACACGTCTGTGTGCTTCACAAGCCACAGAATTCCCTCTGCAACCTTGAACAGATGAGAAAAATGTCTTCCACAGATAGCCTCTTCCTAGACATTTTTGTGCAGCAATCAGAGATTAAATTCTGTATGTGCTTCAGCCACCTGAGTGATTGACTACTGTGCAAAGAAAATTTATCTCAATCTTCCCTATTGTTTGAGAGCAATGCTGGGTCGATACCTACTACGTAGTTTCACTGCTATCAGTTCAATCAATGTCTCCATCTTTGTTCTCTGCTTCTTACAATGGGATCTGATGTTTCACTTTATCAGTAACGGAGCAAAGGCTGATGACAAGGCATTTTATTCCAAACCACAACTGGCAATTTATTTTAGTTTTTTCCCTACTTGAAGACTCAGCACAAGTACAGGTCATTGTCTCTTGCCTGTGTTGTTGCCTTTTTGATGACATCTTCACGATGGGAAGCAATCTACTCATCTGGCACCTCACTTGTCTCAATACATGTTAATGAATAACTGTAGCCTTTGTTGTTGTTGTTACAGTAACAAAAAGTGAAAACAAGGATAGAAGAATTGATCCCAGGGTCTGGGCCAGGAAATAGATTGCTTCCATGTGGCCAAAAGACAAGCTAAGGAGGTGTACGTGCCGTGGAATAATTGGTAGAGTGAAACGGAAAAGCTAGAGAGAGAAAGGGATGAAGAGAGCCAGAAGACTAAGAAGAAGCCAGATTCATTAAGAGAGTAGCACCCAGGAAGAGATCCAGAGGTGAAGAAAGATCTCCTCCATTCAGAGAAATATGTAGAAAGAGAGAAATCCAAAAAGGAGAGATGCAAGCAATGAAAACAAACAAAAAGCAGGAGAGAAGGGGGCTCAGTAAGCTCAGAATTGCTTTAGTTGGCTTATGGGTTTCAGAGGCAATCATCACATATTACTTTCACCCTTTGAAATTCTAATCTGATTATTAATGTTTATTTATAATTTTTATTTTTGTGAAGTCTGAAGTGAGTCCTCACTGAAGAGGTAATAGCTTCCTGTTTGATGAAGAAAGGAACAAAGATAATTATTTTCAACTGTCAGAAGTGACCAAAGTAATACTATCACCAAGACCTGATATTGTAGTGGAATTTTCAAACTGTCAGAAGTGACCAAAGTAATCCTATCATCAAGATCTGATATTGTAGCAGAAAATTGCATCAAGTAGCCAAATACTTCATCACCCTGTGTGTTAATCTTTTGAACAAGTTCAACTCAAAGACTGAATTATGCTACCTCTAAGAGTGTTAAAAAGATTAATGACCTTAATATCTATAAAGTTCTTTGAAGGTTAAAAAGTACACATAGTAAGTTTTTAAAAGCCAGCATGTAGTTTGTGTAACTAAAATATATTGTAATGTTTCATTTAGACAAGTCTTTGAGAAAGAAAGAAACATGCATGAATTACATTGATTTATGTCTCAGTGCTGCTCCTGATTGGGAAAGTGATTTGTTACATGACCTTGGGAAAGATACAAGATACCAGAATGGGGATGGCGAGGAGAGAAAGCTAAGTAAGGAAAGCCACCTACTTTGAAATCATAGCTACCACAGGAGCACATCCAGGGACAATAAGACTGGAAAATAGAGTTGGCCTTTGTGAACACCTTCACCTCCTCGAAAGGCAACCATCAAGTGAAGACATGCTCTCACTTACCCCACCCCCTGGCTGTCTGGAAGCACTTCATTCTCTGTGTTCCAGACCCTCAATCAACTATAGCTCCGGCTCCACCTTTTCAGATTGAAAAATCCCACTTTCTTTTTTTTTTTTTTTAACATTTTTTTCTTCAAGTTTACTTATTTATTTTGAGAGAGAGAAAGAGAGAGCACAGTAGGGGCAGTGAGAAAAGAAGAGAGAATCCCAAGCAGGCTCCACACTGTCAGCACAGAGCCACACCCGGGGCTAGAACTCACAAACTGTGAGATCATGAACTGAGCTGAAATTGAGAGTCAGATACTTAACTGACTGAGTCACCCAGGCATCCCCCAAATCCCACTTTCTTAACAACACTGACAAAACTAAAGTAATAGAAGCATCTTGGCTTTTGACATAGACCAAGCCTTTTCTATCTTATGATACCCAAACAACAACAACAACAAAAAAAACCCCAAAATTATAAAGCAGCTTCTAAAAATGGTTCTAGAGGGGCACCTGTGTGGCTCAGTCAGTTGAGCGTCCAACTTCAACTCAGGTCATGATCTCACAGTTCATTGGGCTCTGTTGACAGCTCAGAGCCTGAAGCCTCCTTCAGAGTCTGTGTACCCCCCTCTCTCTGCCCCTCCTCCACTCATGCAGTCTCTCTCTGCCTCAAAAGTAAATAAAACATTTACAAAATTAAAAATTGTTCTAGAAAAATGCATGCTGTTAAAGTTTGCTAAAATGTAAACTTTGCAAGATCAATAAAGAGGACTATAGTAGTATCAGATGTTTTTAAGTAGTTGTCCTACAATTCCAATTCATAACTTCCAAGATTCAGGAAACTTGTAACTGCTCTTCATTTGTCCTATGAAGAGTCAGAGATATCACCTCAGTGTGATAATCACAAAGTGTCTTTAGATGTTTATCCCTACTTAACATCTCAGGAACCTAAGACCCAGACTATTAATTAAGGTGTTTAAGCTACTTTTTAGAGCACCTGAAATATATGTGTGGCCCCCCCCTCACCTTTCCAGGATCATGGTGTTTTTGTTTGCTACTGAACTATGCTCTTTTTCCTTAAACAACTATTTTAACCTTTAATCCATCTATTTCTGATGAAAATGCTTCTTCTTTTTTTTTCTCCCCCTCCTTTCTCTCTTTCTTCTTCTTCTTCACTGTCATCTCAGAAACCATTATTTTAGATAAGAGAATTTAATACTGTTTCATCATAAAATTAGAAAACAATGTATTCCCATTCTGTCACCACTACGATAAACCAGGTATCAAAAAACATTCTAGCTTTACATAATTTTGGGGTAGAATTTAGCCATGGCAAAATGCTAACCTTTATCCTGAATGGGTACATTGAACTCTTTCAAAATGAAGCAGAATTAGGAATAGCCATGTATCTGAATACAAATCCTATAGGTTTAGGGGTAATAGATGCATTTATAACATGCTATTATATTGAGTTCAATAGGAATCTAGTTAAGAAATTTAGAGATTACTCTGCTAACAAAGGCTAGTGTCACCAGTACCTCAGTTTGAAATTGGACAGTGATCCCTGCGAGTAACACAGCACTGTTGACCTTCAGGATTATCCTTAGTTACATAAAGCAAACTGGAGATGTGGTCAGCTATTTGAAACAAGAAAATTCCCATAAGCTGGTTTGCATAAGGACATTGCCTTTGGATAGAAGCAGAAGATGAAGATTTTAAAAAAGAGTGCAGGAAGGGGAAATAGAGAGAAGGAGATGTTGTTGGGGGTCTATGGAATGACTCTATGACATTCAGGGTATAGGCTTTGTTAGGTTCTTTAGGAATAGAGTACAAAACCCACGAGAGAAAATGAAACAAGAATCTCATGCACCTTGAGGGCTGATAACTTTGGGAACATCAGATAATAATGCCCATAACTTTGACACTACTATTACAAGGCAAGCATAGGAAGCAGTGGTAGTAATGAGGCATCATGCAGTTTTGTAGACAGAGCATAAGCAATGAGGGTGGAAATAAAGTCTGAGGCAAACAGCTTATAGTGACTATGGCTGGCAGATGAGTTTGTGCTGGAGGACTCTCAAGGTGACACTGTATACCCTCCTACCAACTGAGGCCTTCTTTTCAGACAAAGAATATGTGCTTATAGCTTCCTCTAAAATAAACTCTTTTTCAGGAGATTTCTCAATCCGTCCTGAGGAAAAAAAGCTACCGGCCAATATCCCTGATGAATACAGATGCAACAATTCTCAGTGAAAGACTAGCAAATCAATTTCAGCAGCACATTAAAAGGATCATTCCCAATGATCATGTGGGATTTATCCGTGGAATGCAAGGATGGTTCAACATACACAAATCAGTCCTTCTTGAAGATGGTATGCTATATCCACTAGATGTGCCAGCATCCTGAGATGAGCTTTAGGCCAAACAGAGGCCACACAAATGATATTTAATCAATATTTCCCGATAATTACTGTTCCACATTTTTCTAGACTCTTTCTGCTACAAAGTTCATTCCCAAACACTACCAGGAACAGAGACCAACAGTTCAACAATTCCATTCTAGGTCCTGGTTAAGGGGCTGATATTTCCAACCATCTGTGTTTATGACCCAGAAAGAGATGACAAAAGTCACAGAACGCCTGTGTCTTACTTTTCACAGAGAAGAAAGACTTTTCTGAGCTTGCTAGAGTCTCCCTTGTCTTCTTCCACTCCTCTACCACACCAGACATTCTTCCTTCTCCCCTATTTCTAGAAAAAACTTTTCCGTAGGTCTCTCAGATGAATCACTACAGTTTCATCCCTTAAATTTGTTCTTTTATCCCAAAGAGTCACAGTATAAGAGCTTGCATGGTTTGGTTTAGCTTTGCCTACTCCTGATGGATAAGACATCTAGAAAAGTCTAGAGAACCATTCAGTTAATTCTAGCCTCTTCTTAGCTTCCATTTCTTAAGCGTGTCTGTAGGATAACCAAAAAGCAGAGGCCCCAATGCCATGTGTCACTCACAGATGAGATATGCACAATGAAGTGAGTTTTCCTGAGGCAGTCATTTCCCATATGGCCCACTTCACCTCCTTTGCCTGATTGCCAATGTGGACAGCCTTCCTGTGGCTGCAGGTTTAGCACAGGATGCTGGCACTACAGCCCCTCCATTGGTGGTTTTGTATTCAACNCAGATGTGCCAGCATCCTGAGATGAGCTTTAGGCCAAACAGAGACCACACAAATGATATTTAATCAATATTTCCCTATAATTACTGTTCCACATTTTTCTAGACTCTTTCTGCTACAAAGTTCATTCCCAAACACTACCAGGAACAGAGACCAACAGTTCAACAATTCCATTCTAGGTCCTGGTTAAGGGGCTGATATTTCCAACCATCTGTGTTTATGACCCAGAAAGAGATGACAAAAGTCACAGAACGCCTGTGTCTTACTTTTCACAGAGAAGAAAGACTTTTCTGAGCTTNATGGCCCACACACCTCCTTTGCCTGATTGCCAATGTGGACAGCCTTCCTGTGGCTGCAGGTTTAGCACAGGATGCTGGCACTACAGCCCCTCCATTGGTGGTTTTGTATTAAACCTCTGAAAGCATACTCTCCGAGAATAAAAGCTGAATTCCTTTTTTGTCTACCTTGTTACCAATAGTGTTTGATGTGAAATTAACATTGCCGAGAAGCTGGAAGGGCTTAGTCAATCAATACTTTCAAGAAAATATCAAGTAAATTCTTTTTTCTTGATAGGATGACTTTTGCCCAGTGAAGAATGCAGTCTCTGAGGTTGTCTTAGGAACACTTATCTTCAACACCTCGACCCAGGTCACGTTTCAACAACCTGGTGAAAGAAATGAAAATCATCTCACATTGCTTCAGACAGTCTTGACTTGCTGGTTTTGAAAGTAAGAGATTGTAAAATGAACCCACAAAAAAAACCTCATAACATTAAACCAAACACACAAGTTCTATAATATAAACACCAAACTCTTGACTCTTATAAAATTATGGAAGCATGAAGAAGTATCCACTAATTGAAATACAGAAAAATATTATTTACACAGGAAACTTTAAATTTCAGGCAAGAAAAGTGCAGAGAAGGAATCATATATATAAAAGCCGGGGTGACTACTACATGACTTACTTTATAATGTTAAGGTTAATTCTGTTTAATATAGTGGAGGTGAAGTGAACCATTGTTTTCTTTGGTATTCACATTTAATATCATCGTACAGAAAGAGACCAAAGCAGCCATCCCTGATGGTTCACAAAATGGTTATTGTGACTTTTGGAAAAATTGTATCTACTAAAATTTCTCAGATAGCACAAAACTAGACTTTCCTGTGTAAAGGGATGGATTCTGATAAGAACCAAGGATCTTTATGTTTCCTTACATTTAAACATCCTCTTTTATTGTTATGGAAATAAGCCAAGGATTCTTGGGCCCACTCTGCAGGTAAAAATCTCATGAATACACAGAAGTACAGTTCAGTTATCTATAATTTCAGATATAAATTCATAATAAGATGTGAAGAAAATATTTATTTATTTGAAATGTGAAATATTGTTTGTACACCACTCATAACATGATAGAGATTTAATAAACATTCCTTCTTTCCTTCATTTCTATTTTTCTTCTCCACATGTTTCTGATACTATGATAGGGAAAGATAGGATAAAATAGGCTGAGAGGAAAAGGCCTGCCCAGACCCTATAAAACAGAGTTCCTGGCCTATAGTCGCCAGCATTCACTTTCAAATGCCCCCTCTCTGTAAAAAGAGCTTTCATACTATTGTTACTTTCTGACCTTATACTCTAGTAAACTTTTGCCTGCACATTTTATTCTGCGCCCACCTCTTCATTCTTCGAAGTAGTGACACAATGAACCCTGGGTGTTGAGGTAAAAAAAAATCCTGCAATAATACTATGAAAAATCAAGGATGCCATTTTCAACCTGAAGAATAAGGAAATAGCAGACATTTTTCCATTTCTCTGGAATAGCATTGTGCAGACCAATCCTCCCATGAAAAACAACTACAAAACAGGATAGTCCTTTTGAAATATTTGTTGGAAGGTATCAGAGAGCAGCCCCTGGCCCCTCGGCCAACATACTGGAAAGAAGGAGTGTGCAGAGAGGTGAGCCAGCATCTAGTGCCGCTTTTCCTGAAGGTACACGCCAACTCCTAGACAGCAGCCTATTAATGAAGAAACTGAGCAAATGTTACAGTAGTTTTATGCAGCTAAGGGATAACATTGAATTCGGCACAGTAAAAAGCAGATAAAGTACCTCAGGCTGTCAGTTGTAACCTGACTGTTTTTATCCTGAGTAGTGTTTGTACAAGTGTGTTCATTTTGTATTAATGCAACAATTCATATACTTGGGAGTTTTGCACTTTTCTCCATGTATGTTATATATTATTTGTCAATAGGAAATATTGGTAAAAAATAAAGAAAAATAACTTGAACAGAAGGAATAACATTTTGTTAAAAATCAAGTTGCAGGGGCACCTGCATGGCTCAGTCAGTTAAGTGTCTGACTCTTGATTTCGGCTCAGGTCATGATCTCACAACTCCTGAGTTCAAGCTCCGTGTCAGGCTCTGAACTGGCAGTGTGGAGCCAACTTGGGATTCTCTCTCTCCCTCTCTCTCTCTGCCCTCCCCTCTTCTTGTGCTCGCTCACTCGCTCTCTCTCATGAATAATAAATAAACATTTAAAAAAATCAAGTTATAGAGTTGTATTCAATATTTTACCCGCTTTTTATCTAGTTTTTTAATCTAGTTTCCTGATATGAACTAGAAATTTGGATTGGAGTTGTGATTTCATATTTCACAGGGCATTGTTTCATTGCTCTCTCCAAGAAAATAGGAGCTTGGAGATCTAATAAAAGCCGGATTTATCAGCCAACAAATTGTTCTAATTGATTGAGTTCTTTCCAACTAATCTCTTAACTCAGGCAAAAGACCCTGAAGGCAAAGCGTCTCTCGTGGGAACAGAAACTAGTCCTCAAGGACTAAGGGCTGCCCTGAGGCAGCACGATCCCCTGTGATTGACCTTGATCAACCTTCTTGTTACAGCCTGCCTACTTGTCCCCGCCCACCTTTATCTCGCATTTTCCTTATACAAACCTAGAAGGATTTTAGTAAATTAGAAGATGTAGAAGGCCCTAGAAATTTGCTCTGGTGAGTTTCCCTGGTAAATGCATACCGGACCCTGTCAGTCCTTGCATGGTTCCCTGCTGTTGGGTTTTTTAAGCCATTTGTCAGGTTTTGTAACCCAGTTGTTCAGGCCTGCATAGCTTGAGTTGTGGCAGGAGCCGTGGTAATTTGTGATGGTACTGATGGAAAGAGAAATAGGTGTGAGGCAAATGGGAAGCCAGGTACACATTTGGGGAGATCTCTGTTGGAATTTGTGTGTGTGAGTATGTGAGTGAGTGAGTGACTGTGTGTGTGTGTATATGTGTGTGTGTGTGTACATGATGGAGAATACTCACCTATCCCCTCCCAAAGCCCCCTAGGGAGAATATTGGCTGACCAGACTACTTTTAGTTATAAACCTATGACTAAGAAGAAAGTGACTTTATTTAACACCACCTGGCCTAAGTATATGTCAAGCTCAGAGAAAAGATGGTCACTGAATGGCTTTCTTGGATTCCTTCCTCCCATTTAGCTGCCTCCAAATAGCGGGTTTGGGTTTGACTCTCTCAGCTCATCTAGGAAGCCATTTGGTTCAGCTGGTGAAGCTCTGACTTCTGAGGAGGAACCAGAAACCAGGAAGCCATTCGGTGGCCTTCGCGGACGAATGCATGCTAACAGAGGTACTCTAGGCTTTCATTTAGTCATACTTTTATTTCTTCTGTGTTCTTTCCAAACTTCTGCCTAGAAAGATATGGGGTACGCTTGTTTCCAAAGAAAGTCTATTAGGACGCATTCTGAATAAATGGTGAAGAGGGCTGAAAAGCAACCAGGGAAAAAGCTTGTTTTGCAGGAGGGAGATGGAGATGGAGAGAAAGAACTGTTAATCCCAACTTTGAATCCGCCTCCAGCCTTGCTGGCAGCACCTTCCTTTGCTCTTCCCCACCCCCCCTCACTTTCTGCTGTTGCTGCAAGAAACTTGGGCTTCTCGTACATCCCACCCCTGTATGGTCCTCAGCGCCAGTACGCCATCATCTGCTTCTCCTCCCCTGACTATCAAGGAGCAAAAAGCACCCTAAGCTGTTGGGCCACTTCTTGATGAGATTCAAACTGAAGCACCTTCCAAACCAGAATGATCAGGCCCAAGTGCCCCCCTGAACTTAAACGGCCCACTTCAGATATCCCCAAAGGAGCCCCAGGTAGACTTGACAGTGAGAAACAGATTGGCTTTTTAGTGGACACAGGTACAACATATTTGGTATTAAAGCTAATTCGAGGTTGTTTTAATTAAAATAGAATTGTCTTTAGAGTTATCAGCATTGACTATCAAGCTTTTGTACTGTAACTTTTAGTAAACTTACCAAGGGTTTACTAAAGGTCAAATAAGCTCATGGCATCTGTGTTGCAATTTGTCAGCTAAAAGATGGCTTAAAAGGATGGCTAATTTTGTGTCTCCTAAAGTTTCCATGAGCATTTGTTAAGAACTGGTGGGTTGAGTAAGTAAAAAAGATAATAGCTTTCAAAATCTTTGGTAACCTGAAACTTTGAAGTTTTGCTAAGTTAAATGATAAATTGGGTTGGATTCATTGGGTATCTAAGTCTTTTCCAAATAAGGTAGGATACTCAAGTATTGATTACTGGAGGTAGGCTTGTCTGCTTTTGGCTTATTGTAGAGAAACTGGATACTTGGGTCTGTTGGTGAACATACTTTGTGCTTTATTGTAAGGTGTGCTAAACAAAAAAAAAGTAGGTTTCCAGAAATTATGAAATGTATTCATAAGCTTTTAGTCTAAAGAATTATAGTGTAACAGTTCACAATTGATACTACTTGGTTTTCACGGGAGACTAAGGTTTCTTTTTTTTTTTTAATAGTTTATTGTCAAATTAGTTTCCACATAACACTCAGTGCTCATCCCCACAAGTGTCCTCCTCCATGCCCCTCCCCCCCTCCCCCCACATCCATCAGTCCTCAGTTTTTGTCAGCATTCAAGAGTCTCTCATGGTTTGCCTCTCTCCCTTTCCCCCACCATTTCCGCCCTTCTGGGAGACTAAGGTTTCTAAAAGTAAAATTCTGATCAATGTATTAAGATTGCTAGAAAATAATAAGGAAAACAACGTGATATGCAAAGAAGTAAGATATACTTTTGATTTATAAAATGGGGGTAGGGGAAGATGAGGAATAGGAATACATTTTTGTTGAGGGAAAAAGAAACTTGGTTTGTCCTGGGATGCCTGCTGGCTCAGTCAGTAGAACGTGTGACTCTTGATCTTGGGATTGAAAGTTCAAGCCCCACATTGGGTGTAGAGATTACTTAAAAAAGTAACTTTGGGGGCACCTGGGTGGCTCAGTTGGTTGAGCGTCCGACTTCGGCTCAGGTCATGATCTCACGGTTCATGGGTTCGAGCCCCGCGTCGGGCTCTGTACTGACAGCTAAGAGCCTGGAGCCTGTTTCAGATTCTGTGTCCCTCTCTCGCTCTGCTCCTTCCCTGCTCATTCTCTGTCCTCTCACTCTCTCAAGGATAAATAAACATTAAAAATTAAAAAAAAAATAACTTTGTCCCAAAGTGAGACTGGTTATTTAGAGAAGAGGCTTAGGACAAAATCTGAATGAAATAGAAAGTTGTACAAGTTTTGTGAAAGGAAATCTTTGAAAAAGAATTTTATGCATGGTCAGAACTAAGATTGCCCTAAATAAATAAATAAGCAAACATTTTAAAGAATAGCATAAAAAAAGAACAGCATAAACATGGAACACAGAAGAAAACCCTCTCTGAGCTCCTTCTTGAGACTCCTTACAAAATAGCTTTATGTTTTACACAAAGCTGCAAGAATTCATATTCTAGGGACTGTAATCCCTGCAAGGGGTCATTTTTTCTTTAGAAGCAGTTCAGAAAAATTGCACTGCAAGAGGTGGTTGAATTTCAACTGTGGGTCCCACCCATCTCTTTGCCCTTGAAGGCTGTGTGTCAGAATTGGTCCCTGAGACTAAGTTGCTCAGTCAGCACCTGAGCTAGAGGCAGGAAGTCTTCTCCAATTATTTCGGGTTTTCCACGTACTTTATCTATTGTGGTTTGTGATAACCACAGATACCATCGTGGTAACAAAGAGCTTATTACTATCTTTACACATGAAACCAAGTTCATGTGGCCTGGGAAGAGCTGCTTACCGCCACTAAGTTCAGTTTCCTTCTCTATAAAATGGGGATAATATTACATATTTCATAAAGCTGGAAAAATAAAAAAGCACTGAACATATAGTAAATACTCAATTTATACATTAGCTCTTATAATTAATGAGGCTCAGAGTGGGAAGATGACTTTTCTGTCATGTGTGCAGTATTCACACTATTTTACATTTTAAGGCTGAAGCCAAATTGGCTTTTGCTCCTATGAGTCTTTAATGGTTCAATAAATGTTCAAAAAACTGAAAACTACTTCCCTCAGAGACCTCAGTTCTCACACTGTGGAATTCATTTTCAAAGACTTCTAGGACCCTGATAATGGGTGTGTCCTTGGTCACATTATCATTTCAATTTTAATTCTCTAGAAGTTGTTCACACAAAACATCGCAACAAAATACTGCATTTCAGAAGCTTCAAGAGAACAGTGTTGAGACAGTCAGTATGATTATGAAAAAAACTTACTACATTACTAATAAAAAGTTCAAGATACCCAAAATTTTTCTTTTCTTTTTCTTCTAACATAAATTTCAAACTTTTAGACATTCTCTTAAAATTTCCATTCTGTTAATAAGATGAACTTTCAGATCATCAGAGTCCTCATTCCCGAAAAAAATGAATAAATTCTAGGAAAAAATGACAAAGTATTTTGCTGCTGGGAGCAATTTACATGTTAATTGGGAGTTATTATATTCAAGTCTTTTACCATCATTCATAAAACAAAATAGTCTTTAATTCAACGCACACGATAATTATAATACTTTACAATAATTATCCAATTTTAATAAGGAATAAATGATGTGTATGTTTCTGAACTTGTGACTTTAGAGCAAAGTCATACCAGTAGTCAAGCTAGGCAAGATTGCCTCAGCTTAGCACTGCCCCAACTGACTACAATGGCTTTACAAAGAGATTCAGATTCACTCTTAACTCCAATGTCACCTGATTGGCCCCAAGCTTGTCTAGTTAGAAAGCCAGCTCACCACTGAATCCCATCATTCATCAGGACTTCTAATTAACTGCACTCTCCTATTTGACTCAGCTTCCTTTGGTTTTCTTGATATAATTTCTCCATCTCCTACTTTCCTGATCCCTCCCCCCATTTTGTCATATACCACCCACTCTCCTTGGAAAAGCCCTGATTTCCCTTGCATTCAAATCCTCTTCAAAATGCCCCAAAGAACCAGTATTCCCCGACTCCTTCTTAAAGTTTCACAGAAATCACTGCACGACAGAATTTAGAGGTTGGAGTATACATAATCCAGGTTCTTGCAGAGTGACTGATGCATGTGACATTTGAGAATGAGGCTACCTCTATTTTACAGAGGATTCTCAGAAAAAACCTTATCACAGGATCAGTACCGAATTGCTGTTTTGGAATGTGATGGTTGAAATAAAAGTATCTCCGCTGCCAGAGTTCCTAGTTCCAATCTTGATTGGGCCAGTGGTTATTTCATTTTTCTGATCTTTAGTTGCCTTGTTTGTAAAGTAAGGAGACTAGAGTATGTGGTCTCTTTCAGCTTTAAAATAGTAGGCCCTGGGCCCCCCTCCCCGGGTGGCCCAGTCAATTACGCATCAATTGCAGCTCAGGTGGGGATCTCAACCCTCCTGCTCCCTCCTCCCTCCTCCCTCTTCTGTGGGTTTGAGTCCCGCATCAGGCTCTGTGCTGACAGCTTCGAACCTGGAGCTGCTTCGGATTCTGTGTCTCCCTCTCTCTCTGTCCCTCCCCTGCTTGTGCTCTGTCTCTCTCTCTCTCTCTCTCTCAAAAATAAATAAACCTGCTAAAAATAAAATAGTATGCCCTAAGGTTAGAATTTATGTTTCAGCTATAAATCAAAATGATTTTAAGGTTTATTTAAATTTATTCAAGTCTTGTTAAATTTCTAGGAGGTTTGATTCTTTTATTAATCTCATCTCTGCCTATATCAATTATGAAAGGTCATGCCTACAGTGAATGTATAATTTCATCAGGCCTTTTTAGAAACACGTTTCTCCTATACAAATGAGAGCACAAAATACCTGGTCTGAAGGCTTGTTTCTCAGAGCATATACTGTAGTCATTTCATAATCTTTACATAACTGTGCTCTAACACACAGCTACTCCGAGGTTAATCTAAAGTCTTAAAGCCAGACAGCCCATTTCCTTTGTAAGTTAGTCTGTTTGTTGTGGAATTGGTAGTCAATTAAAGCAGGAAAGTACCAAGATTGATTTAGGTGTATCCCAGGCCAGTGGTTTGCTAAGTGTGGTCAATAATCAACCAGCCCATTCTTCTAAATGTTCTTCAAAGAACAGGATATAAGCACCTGCCAGCAAGCAAAACTGGAGTTAAACCATATCTCCTATCAAAGATGTAAAATCAAAAGTCTGACTTAAAAACTATATCTGACACTCAGATGAAATACAGTCCTTGGTTGAGTGAGAAGATAATTAACACAGAGAAAGGAAAATGTGCATAAAAACGTGCTTATTTTTTGTTTGGAGTGGTGAGACCTTATGGTTCCTGGATAAGATTAAGAATTCATATTTGCAGGGCACCTGGGTCAGTTAATTGTCTGACTGTTAATTTCAGCTCAGGTCACGATGATGTGGTTCACAAGAGTTGGAGCCCTGTGGCAGCCTCCACACTGCTGGTGCAGAGCATGCTTTGGATTCTCTCAGTCTCTCTCTCTCTCAAAATAAATAAGTAAATTAAAAAAAAAGAATTCATATTTCCATTTTTAACTGAATCTGTTTCCAGCCTTAACTTGAAGGAAACATCTACTACAAGGAGACAAACCTGTTACCTTGTATTTTCTAAGAAAATACAATTGTTTGATTTATATAGACTCAACCTTGAATTACTTTAGGGAAACCTCTGTACTTCCTTATCTCACTCAAACTATTGAGTGATTTGATAGCATGAAAGAATACTGTAAGAACTGAAAGTGTATGGCAAAGCCACCAATACAGTTATAAAGAATGGGTTTTATTATTCTGTATGTCCCCCTTAATGTGACATTATTACTATAAATAGAGAAGTCTTCAGATGTAAGTAAAATCTTTATGAGTATTAAAATATTATAAATAGAAAAATAGGATAAATATTGCTGCTTTAAAACATTTTGTTTTAAATTGCAATTTTAATTTTCTTTAATAAGTAACCCTCTAGAATCCTCAGGTAATTTCAGATACATTCAATGCTTGGTAGACTATAATACACCTGACAGTTTATTCTCAAGAAGTCAAGGTCTTGACCTTTCAGTTTTTCAGTTCATTCACAGTCCAAAGTGGTCTTTTTAGAATAAAACCTTGAATGAAAATAACCAGAGCGTGAATATTCAACTCCAGCCATTCATATCAAGAGCTACAGCATCTCTCATTTGTAAAATGAAGTCAATCACTCCACAAGATCTATTTGGCCTGTATTGTACGTACCATCTTGAGCACAATGTAAAAATGTGTTCAGTCACTTGCTCTCTCAAATATTTGGCTTCTTGAACTGAGAAGGATATACATTTTGTCCTCCAAGGACACAGCAGGGAAAGATGTATACCAATAAACAAATAAGTAATAGGAAGACTTCAGGTGAACTTACAAGTTAAATACAAGCAAAGCTTTCTGGACAGATAGAGAATTGTCGATGATCAGAGTCTTGCCATTGCAAATGGACAGTGGCCACTATTGGCTGAAGTATCATACTGCGTAATTGGCTTTTGGGAAATTCTACTTATGTTGCTCTTTGAAGCAGAGGTACCAGCTTCTCTGGAGAAATCCACTTCCTGGCCTCACAGCACTCATGAACTCATGAGTAGCTCAAACCACCTCCTCCGAGGAGTCTGGCCTTGGAAGAAATGAGGGATTAAAGACCCTATGAAAATCACAAGTCACAAGTCATAAAAAGGCTTGTTTTGAGCATGAAATATGCAATTTTATTAAATACCTTATTGTATTGTCAGAATCCCCTGAGAGGAATTAATATATAAAATTATTCTCCTGGACTACTGCACAAGGACACCTGAGTGAATAGGTATGTGAGTGCTGAATCCAGCCCCACATTCCACTTAGTCAGACATGCATTATGAGGCCCAGTCTATACAAACAGGTGACCTTTTTCAAATTTACACAAAGTAATGACATGAGTTAGCTGAACCTTGTTTATTGCGAGCATAGCACCAAATCCCATAAGCTTAACACATTCCATAAAGTAAGATGCCAATCCAGGGGCGCCTGCATGACTCAGTCGGTTAAGCATCAACTTCAGCTCAGATCATGATCTCATGGTTCATGGGTCTGAGCCCCACATCCGGCTCTGTGCTGACAGCTCAGAGCCTGGAGCCTGCTTTGGATTCTATGTCTCCCTCTCTCTCTCCCCCTCCCTCACTGGTGCTCTGTCTCTCTCACTCTCTCTCTCAAAAATAAATAAACATTAAAAAACTTAAAAGAAAAAGATGCCAATCCCAAATGGAAAACAATATATGCCTCAACTCTTTCAAAGAAATAGAGTCCAGGGATGAGGTCACTTTGTGGCTCCAACCCAAAGACCAGAAAAGAAATTAAGACAGAGTGCTAAGTTCATAAATGTGCTTGTGGGACCATGGTGAGCTTCTGTCATTAATCCTGGGCTTTCTTTTACCCAGTGAATAAGAATTCACAGCCTGAGTTATCAAACAATACTTAGAACACACCTTTACTCGCATGTCATTATAAACTTGTAAGATGCCTTGTTTTAACGTATCAAAACAATGAAAAACTAGCAAATGTTAAAATATATGAAAATACATGTTCTTTTCTGCTGTGTTTTTTAAATAATAGCCATCCTAATGGGTGTGAGGTGATATCTTCCTGTGGTTTTGATTTGCATTCCCTAATGATTATTGGTACTGAATATCTTTTCATATGCTTATTGACCATTTGTATATCATCTTTGGAGAAATGTCTATTCAAGTCCTTTGCCCATATTTTTAAAATTGGGTTAGTTTGTTGTTGTTGTTGAGTTGTGAGAGTTTTTATATATTCTGGAAGTTAAACCCTTATCAAATATATGATTCAAAACTATTTTCTCTCTGTTGCTTTTACACTCTGATGATTGTATCCTCTGATGCACAGAAGTTTTAAAATTTTGATGTGGTCTCATTTATCTATCTTTGCTGTTGTTGTCTGTGTTTTTGGTATCATATCCAAAAAATCATTATCAAATCTCATATCATAACGCTTTTCCCTTGTTTTCTTCTGGGAGTTTTATAGTTTCAGATCTTACATTTAGATCTTTAATCCATTTGAGGTAATTGTTGTACATAGTGTCAGAATCCAGTTTCAACCTTTTGCATTTGGCTAACAAGTGTTGGTGAGGATATGAAGCAATTAGAACCCCGCGCACTGTTGGTGGGAACGTAAAATGATATAGCCACTATGGAAATTTCTCAAAAGAATAAAAAATAGAATTATCATATGACCCAAGAAGTCCACTTCTGGGTTTGCAGTCAGAAGAATTGAAAGCAGAGTGTCAGAGAGACACCATGACCGGAGCAGCTTTATTTATAATAGGTCAGAGGTAGAAGCAAGCCAAGCATCCACCAATGGATGAATGGATACACAAAATGTATTGTATATGTACAATGGAAAACAGTCAGCCTTAAAAAAGAAGGAAATGCTGTCCCATGCTACAACATGGATCACCTGTGAGGACATTATTCTAAGTGAAATTAGTCAGTTACAAAAAGACAAATACTGTATGATTCCACTTAGATGAAGTATCTAAAGTCATCATATTCATTGATACATAAGGTAGAGTGGTGATTGCCAAGGGCTGAAGAAAGTGGGGAGAACTGGGCATTTTTTCATTTATTGAGTATAGAGTTTGTTTTACAGGCTGAAAAGGTTCTGGAGACGTGTTGCACAATCGTGTGAATAAACCTAGCATGACTGAACTGTACACCTAAAAAAGGTTAAGATGGTAAATTTTACATTATGTGTGTTTTGTGACAATTAAAACTAAATATATGTGTGTATATATGACATATGTAAATACAAACGATTGTACAACATAGCTGCTCAGAGTTACTTTTAAAAGATCAAAACAATATGTATTACCGTAATGTATCATTTTGTGACTTAAAAAAATTTTTTTAATGTTTATTTATTTTTTGAGAGAGAGAAACAGAGTGTGAGCAGGGGAGGGGCAGAAAGAAAGGGAGACACAGAATCAGAAGCAGACTCCAGGCTCTAAGCTGTCAGCATGGAGCCCGATGCGAGACTTGAACGCACGAACCATGAGATCATGACCTGAACTGAAGTCAGAAACTTAACCGACTGAGGCACCCAGGTCCCCCTCATTTTCTGATTTTTGAAATGAGAGACTAAAATTTAGAAAATGTAGTAAGGACTAAATAGAAAGTCCGTCCTTTTACAAGATCTTGAAATTCAATTTTTTTTTTTTTTGCAGTTCTTTGAATTGCTTATTTTAGATCCTATGCTACCACATGTTTAGATCACTGACAAAGTAATACCATGGTGTTAAGAGTGAATGACAGTTTTTGGATAACATTTGAAAAGATTTTACTATTCCACGGGGCATATTAAGCATTCAGTAATTATTTTTAATTAGATTTCTTCATAAAATAATAAACCAAAATTATTCCAGCTCCTAGGAATGGTCAAGCTAATTTTCCTCATTCAAAGTCATGAATACTGACCTCAGGTGGGTTAGGGTCCCCAGTCCACAATTTCTAGCAGTAAGATATTAAGTATATTAATTCTTCATAGCCTCATTTTCATTATCTGTAAAGTGGGGATAGTTTTCTTAGTATTGAAGTAAATAAGGTAATCCATGAGATGCTCTTAGTAGAGTAATTTGAACTGTATTAAGAAAAAAGAGTAATACAGTAAATGCAAAAATTACTGGCTAGAAACGATGGCTTTCCACTTTTGGTAGGCTGTTTTCAATTGTGCCTTAGGATGTGATAGTCATCTACCACAGTGAGATTCCAAAAGAAAACTTGACAAAGAAAAAAGCTCTTAGAACCGAGAATATAGTAAAAAGAGCATATGAGATTCCAAATTCCAAAATGAGATGATTACTCCTCCAGATGTGGTCAATTTAGTGCCATGTAGTTGTAAGAGGCATCAGGATGCATCAGGATATTAATGTGGTTTGGGAAAATTGCTTCCAAAATGTTATTTTGTATAAAAGGTTGCCAAATATTAGATGCTAACAGTAACTGGAAATGCCTTTTGGAATCTTAATGTCTAGTTTTACATGCCCTTCAAATTGGATAGAGAGAGTTGTGTTCCTGTAGAGTTTTATTTCTCTGATGGAAAAGAAAAAAAGGATGAAACGGGGTTACTCATCCTTTACATGAGTTTTCTGCTATTAAAGTGGCAGGCAATGAGACTATTAGTAGCAAGAACAAAGTTCACTGTTGTATGTTAAAAATATTTTTTAAAATCTAGTGTTAACACATATATTTAAGCACTGTTCCCAGCAGGATAGTGATAAAACAGTTCGGTTCCTTGGGCTTTGCTCTAATGAGGATCTATATCCAAGAATTATAGGAAATGATATGCATGAAATTTTTAGCCTTTCCTCAGTCCATACACTGATTATTTTAGCATGATCAGGAGGCCAGATATAAAATGAACACAATGCTTTTGAGCCTTTTCATAGTTTATTTTCCTGATAAAAGTGCTTGGGTTTTATTTTTATAGCATAGAGATTTGAATACTCTATAATATCAATTATTTGATCTCCCTTGATCATTGGAGACTATTCTTTTTAAAGTCATGAGACAGTCAATGGACTTTTCCAAGTGATGAATGCAAGCTCCCCATCCTTTGGGTTATTTTGTAAGCAATTCAAAACTGTGCTTTGAGTAATAATAATAAAAAAGGATGACAAGGCAAAGCTTATTTTTTTTCTATTTGGTTCATTGAATCCATCAGTGCCTACAAACCGCTCCTCCTCCATTCATCCTCTCCCTTAAAGATGTCTGTGTTCTAATCCCCAGATCTGTGACTGTGCTATGTGACATAGTAAAGAGGAAATAAGGTTGCTGGTAGAATTAATGTTGCTAATGAGCTGACTCTGAGATGGGGAGGGTATCTGGATTACTTGTGTGGGCTCCATATAGTCACAAGGGTCCTTAAAAGTAGAAGAGGGCAGGGCACCTGGGTGGCTCAGTTGGGTGGGTGTCTGACTTCAGCACAAGTCATGACCTCATGGATTGTGAGTTTGAGCCTCTCCTTGAGCTCTGTACTGACAGCTCAGAGCCTGGAGCCTGCTTCAGATTCTGTGTCGCCCTTTCTCTCTCTCTCTCTCTCCCTTCCCCACTCATCCTCTGTGTCTCTCTCTCCTTCAAAAATAAATAACATTAAAAAAAACTTTTTTAAGTGGAAAAGGGAGGCAGAGGAGGGAGTACCAGAGAGATGGCAGTCTGGAAAGGACTTGGCCCCACATCACTAGCTGTGAGACTGGAGGAAGGGGTCACAAACCAAGTGCGAGCAGCCTCTAGAGGTTGGAAAAGGCAAGAAACCAATCTCTGATAGACCCTCCAGAAGAAACCCAGCCCTCCTGACACCTTGATTTTAGCATAGTGAGACATATGTTGAACTTCTGGACTCCTGAAGTCTAAGATGATAAATTCTCACTGTTTTAAACCACCATGTTTGTGGTAATTTGCTGCAGCAATAACAAAAACTAGTGTAGCCAACAACTACTTATGGAGCATCTACTCTGGCCCCGGGGCAGTAGGGCCCCTCGGGGTCTCAGCAAAAACTATAGAGGTGGTTTTGAGAGGGATCTCTAAGGAAGGCAGTGGGGCTGGGGCTGGAGAGGAAATGTGAAGCATCTCTACGGATCCCATTTCAGTTTGAGACCAATGTCTTTTCATCTCTTCATGCTTTCAGGGGTCATGTTCCTCTCTCGGGAAACTGGCACTTTCTGCAGGGGAATTTGCTCCATGGAAATACTTGTCTTCACAAAAGTAAATGAAGTTTCAAAATATGGGATTTTAGGCATGTAATTAGACTTGGTCTTTTGTTGTTTAGCATCTCTTAAATCAATAGAAAATTGATTTTGTGACATTCAATAGTATTTGATTTTTACCTTGAAGGCTCAGATAAAGTATGCGCTACAGACTTACTTCTCTGCTTTCCCTCCACTTTGCCTCCTGGGAATATGAATATACACCTGTGACTGCTCGTAGGTTCCCCAGAGAATAAGCCATGCCCTGCCCTTCAGCCAAGGAAAATGTTTGTGGAAATGGCAGGCTAAAGACTTCACAGGAAGCTCACCAAAGCAGGATCTTGTGAAACACAAAATACAGTACATGAGAAAGGTGAAAACACCTTCCACTCCCCACATAATACTGGCATATTCTTCCATAAGTTTTACGTTTATGTTCTATAAACCTGGTTCAAAATACCTTTATTTATGATTATGTTTGTCTGAAACTTCAAGGTTTCTTGGTTTGTTTCTGGTTTTCTTTTTTCTGTTCCTCTTGGGTTTGCTTTTAAAGGATAGAAACCTTTTAAAAGATGTGCTCAGGCAGCATGCTACAGTAGAAAGCATGGCTGCCTTGACATCAGAAATCTTGTGACGACATGGTGCCGCCACCTGCTCACTGAGAAACCTAAGATGGGTTTCTCCAATGACTTCTGGCTCAGTTTCTTCCTTGTAAAGTGGAGGTGCTGATAAAAACACATACTTGCAGGGTTGTTGAGTGTATTTCAGACATATGAAATACAATATATAAAAACCTATGACATGTAAGAAGCACTGCATAAACAGTGGGTCAATGAGTGAACGACAGCTAATGGAGCCTTGAGAGGTCACTGCATTCAGGTGTCCTGGTCCTTGCTACCAGTTGTGTGACCCTCAAAGTCTCAGGAACTCAGCTCCTTTGTGTCCAAAAAGGAAATGACTATACTCACCTCATAGACTTTTTGTGAAACTTTATTAGGTCAAGTATATGAAAGCAGGGTGCCTTACTTAATTTTAGTTGAAAAAGAAGCTGACTGGGTAGTAAATGTTATAATTATTTGGCTGGCTCACACACACACACACACGTGCACACATGTGCATGCACACACTCCTATAGATATGATAGAACCTTCTTATCCAATGTTGAATTTTTCCATTTACTGTTAGTAACACTTATCTGATTAGGACCCAGAGTTGTAAATCATAATTTGGCAATGTCTTATAAATACAGAAACTGCCTTAATATGCTCAGCAGTTTCTCATTTTTCACAAATATTTATGCAACAATATTATGCACAATGCAAAAAGACACAGATCTGTCCCTCTGCTGTAGGATGCTAGTTTTTCTTGTGTGGTTTTTTTCCCCATTAGTCTTCCTCTCTCTCCTTTTGAATTCTGAAATAAATGTGCCTTCCAATTCGTGGTGAGAGCATAAATCCAGATTTAATCTCCTGGCTCTGAGAAGGAACTAGGTTTTGCTTTTTTGCTTAATGCAAAGTGAAGCTCGTGTATTGAGCAACTGGTATTGATGAAGTAGCGTTTTGTCTCATTAAGAGGTAGTGTGAGACTCCCTTAGTCTTCCTCAGTGACTGCTGCTGAGGGAAAGATGGTAAATGCTAGCACCTGTGTGGGCTGACACTCGGGTCACATGACCTGGCCACCTCCCTGTTTCTCCAATGCCTAAGGGGAGGTGAATCCCAGGGCCCGCACTGCACTTTGTCATCTATATTGAGAATGTGTCAAGTCCTGTCTGCAACTTCTAGCTTGTTTTGTTGTTCTAACTCAACCTTGGGGAAAACACTCAACCTTGAAATACCTGGCCTGAAAATTTCTCACTTTCATTTTAATGGCCAGATCCCCTTTTTCAATGTGTATTTGGGAAGACTGAGTCCATGTATATTCTTCATACCTGCTTTCAGAGAAAACAGAGTAAAGGGGCTGCTGGTTAAACAATAAAATACATAGGTAGTTGCGTTGGGTTGGAACATTGTTTTAAGAACAGCTGCTCTTGCAACATAGCTCCAACCAAACTGCCCAAACCACGGGGCCGTTCCCAGAGAGGAAGCATCTCCTGCCGATCTGTCCTGTGCAACCCTGGAGATGAAGACACTCCTCTTGGCTTCTGACTTGCACATAAGAATGTGCTTTCTCTGCACACCCTACTTCAACAATCAGGTTGACAACAAAACAGCAGCACTGGCACCCAAGAAACATTTTTTAAAGGAAGTCTGTGATTTGGAGGAGGAGCACAGGAGAAGTGAAAGGTAAGAACAAGTCAGAGGAATTGGAGGAAAAGTTGCAGTATTAACTGTGCTGGACCCAAGCCCTCCATCCCCTGCAAATTCCAGCCCCTTCCTGAAGCAAACGCTTCCACCATGATTAAATATTTGTTCAGTTGGTTTAAACTCTAATTTCACAGCTCATAGAAACTGCCATATCAATCCTGTGAACTCTGCCTTTATAGAGCGAGCTTTCCAAACTCTCCCCACACTCCTCCATTTCCAACTTCTCCCCTCTGTCACGCCTTATACCCTGCCTGCCACACCCCACCTGCCACTCCCCCACCCCTGCTGGTGAAGCAGTCTTAAAAGAATTAATTAATAACAGACTTCTGGAGCCACAAAGGCTCCTGCTTAGGTGGAGAAGAGTGATGAGTGCTTATTCATTTATTCATTCATTCAACAAATATGTGTGGAGAGTCTGTTCTGTGCAGGCATTATTTTAGATTCTGGCAATCCAGAAATGGAAAGGCTAGTCAAAAATTCTTCTGTCACGGAGCTTGCATCCATGATAGATTGCATGCACTGTGTTAGATGGTCATGAGTGCAACAGGAAAAATAAAGCAGAGAAGAGAGAAAAGGATTAGTGTGGGCGGGTGCAATTTAAACATCACAGGAAGGGTGGCATTTGACGAAACATCCTAAAAGAGACGTGAGCCTAGACGTTACGTAGGGAAAGAGCATTCCAGGTAGAAAGAGCATCGGGGTGCAAAGATCCTGAGGTCTGGCTTGTTGAAGGGGAAGCAGGAAGGCTAGAATGGGTGGAGGGCAAGTGAAGGGACCCTGGGTCAAAGAGGTGAGAGGGACTGAGTGTGCAAGCCCTTGTTGGATGGTTTTCTTAGTAAGACGAGTAACTATTAGACAGTTCCAAGCAAAGAACAGTTACCACTTGGCTTATATTTTAACAGATTTGGCATGGACACTTATTTTTATTTATGGCTTGTCTATTCACATGAAGTGCCTAGTGAGAATAATGGGGAAACAACAAGGTGCACCCTGACCAGGAGTGGGGAGTTTCTAAGTGAAGAGATGCTCACAGACAGGATTACAAAGACAGTAGGAGGCACTTTTCATGAAGTCCATGCTATAGATGCCCCATAGGCCGAGAAAGAGACTCCGAAGACAAATACATAAGTCTTCTAGGACCAGGTACACCCACCCAACTGTAGAATGAGTGTCTGAATATACAATGTTATAAGCAGGAACTAGGAGCCTCAAGAAAAGAAAATTCTTAGTTTGAGCACCTGGTTGTCAGAGCTATGGCTTATCTTAGGAGAGCTTCATGGTGTAAGAACCCAGATGACTTCTTTCTTGCTAAATCCCATGAACAATAATACCCGATCTTTCTTATTTGGTCTATTTGGAGCATTTCAGACTGCTGACCTCGCCCTTTGTGAAATTCTCCTTCTCTGTCCTTCTCTGTTGTTAAGGACACCACACTTTTCTAGTATCCTTCCTGTCTCCAGAAACATGCCTTCTCTGCATCCTTCATGGCCCCTCTTCTTCCTACACATGGTCCAGCTTTCCAGGGTGAACCTCAGCCCTATTTTCCTCTCACTCTGGGTAAACTGATTCTTTCCCATGGTTTTAACTACTATTAGTATTTGAATATTCACTCCACTTGAATCTCCCACGATCCCTTGAACCCAGCATTCTTAAAGTTTAAACGTCATATTTATTAGCCTTTATTCTCTTCTCCTTATATTTGTTAATTCTTAGAAGATCCTTCAGAAACTCATGTTACATCATCCAGGAAGCTTTCCATGGATGTCTTTGTCCAACTCTGCACAACCTGGCCTAGGATTCTAACCTTCAACACCTTCCACTTTGTGCTTTCTTACCTCTGCCATCATACTGTTACACCGACAGGTTAACTCTCTCTGTAGATAGGGCAGGGGAGGGAACCTTTCTTGTGAAGTTGGAAAATTCACCTGGGGCTCAGAGGAGACTTTTTCATTTGCAAAAAATAAATATTTCTGGGGCGCCTGGGTGGCTTAGTCCGTTAAGAGTCTGACTTTCGCTTAGGTCATGATCTCGCGGTTCGTGGGTTCGAGCCCCGCGTCGGGCTCTGTGCTGACTGCCAGCTCAGAGCCTGGAGCCAATTTCAGAGTCTGTATCTCCCTCTCTCTCTGCCCCTCCCCTGCTCATGCTGTCTCTCTCTCTCCCTCTTAGAAATAAATAAAAAATATTTTAAAAAATAATAAATAAATAAATAAATATTTCTGTGAAAGTCAATAAGGAGATGTATTACTCTGCTTAATAAAGTAAAAAGGTACTGGGGCACCTGAGTGGCTCAGTCAGTTGTGCATCCGACTTTAGCTCAGGTCATGATCTCACGGTCTCTGGGTTTGAGCCCCCTCTTGGGCGTTGTGCTGACAGCTCAGAGCCTGGTCCCTGCTTCAGATTCTGTGTCTCCCTCTCTCTCTGCCCCTCCCTTGCTCTCTTGCTCTCTCTCTCTCTCAAAAATAAACATTAAAAAAATAAAAAAGTAAAAGGGTACCTTACCTAGGCAGAAATTTTGTTTTTGTTTGCTGATGTTTGTAATGATAAAGAATTTTCTATTTTTTCTCAGCAACTTGGGAAGAATATAGGAAAAGCCAGGAGTTTATAGAGTCCTGGGCCTGGGGAAGTGATTAAAAAAAAAAAAAAAAAAAAAAAGGAAAAGTAACTCAATTCTGAAAAATACAGCATTGCAATATAGCAGCAGGCCAGGGCCATGACAACAATGGTCAAAAGAGGGTCCCCTGTAGTGAAGATGGCCTAGAGGCTTTAGGTAAAATATTATTTTCTAGTCTGCAATGTAATTTCTCTCTCGTATCCCTAAACCTTTAGTAAAAGCAATTCATATGCAATGACCATCTGTTAGTGGTCTCTGGGGAAGAATGAGTAAATGTTCTGTCCATGACTTCCATGCAGGGGAAAGTGAGTGGGCCCTGGACTAGAGCAGGCAAAGGGCCTAATAAAAGAGATGATTGAAGAGAGGTCTTCAGGATCTTTTGAAAGACAACAATGTGGCCCACCTAATCATTCTCTGAAATATTAAGGAAGGCATTGGTGTATGTATAGTAACATAGGGTAGAGTCCATATGATTTACTTGGAATATTAAAGGAAATGATGACTCCAGGAAAATGTCAGATTTCTGGAAAAACCTCCAATTCACTGTCTACCCGCTGGGGTGTGGGCTACTGGACAAATAGGAGCTGTATCCCTATCTCAGTATTTCCAGACCCTGACATAGTGCTTCTGACCGAATAAATGATTACTAATTATTGTTTTTTTTAAAATGTTTTATTTATTTCTAGGAGAGAGAGAGACAGCGTGAGCAGGGGAGGGTCAGAGAGAGAGGGAGTCACAGACTGAAACAGGTTCCAGGCTCCGAGCTGGCAGTCAGCACAGAGCCCGACGCAGGGCTCGAACCCACGAACCGCGAGATCATGACCTAAGCGAAAGTCGGACGCTTAACCGACTAAGCCACCCAGGCGCCCCTATTGGTTGTTTTTTATAAATGCTTGATTCCTTTCTTCCATTTTGTCTCTGAGAGCCAGATCAGAAAGGAAATTAATGGGGTGGCCATGGTTTACTATTATGATTGCTGGAGAGATTGCCTAGGAACCGACACGGGCTATAACAGTGCTTCTCAAACTTTAATGCTTCTGTGAATCACACAGGCTTCTTTCTAAAATGAAGATTCTGATTCAGTTGGTTTATAGTGAGGCCTGAGATTCTGCATTTTTTTTTATAAGATCCAAGATGATGCTGAGTTTGCTGGTCCACAGAATACAATTTGTACAGCCAGGCATTAGAAGACACTGGGTCACCTAAGAATAGCATAACGGTTTATCATCCCAGAGTGAGATTAGGCAGTGATATGGGGAGAGGAAAATGGAATTATGGAAAAAGCATACAGTACCGGTGAGTCACAGAATGCTCTGATCTTTGTGACTATAATAAGATTTTAGGTTATTATGTTTGGGCTATTACATAATATATAGTATTTGTTGATTTCTCTGTTCTTTTAAATGAGGTGTCCTTTTGAAATACAGCCAGCTGTTGGCAAGCTTGCAAGTTTGGTAGTTAATGCCAATTTCCTGACCTCTCTATCCAGAAGAGAAATTTGTCCAGATTTTGTATAAAGCTTAGACTTTGGGACATGAAATTCTATACAAACACAGCAAAGGAATCCATCTCTTAAACGTATTTCAAGACTGAGAAAAAAGAATAATCTGTCAGTTATGTAGAAATGAGTAAGGATGTAAGGAAAAGAATGCTGGCTAATTATAGTTAAAAATTAATTAAATGTAAATAAACCCAGATAAGTTTCTAAGCACTATCGAATAATGTCTTACAGATATGAAAATCTCTATCTGGAGCCCAGAATTTCTACTGGCCATTTTGTATCCCACCTTCCCTACATCACATGTATCTCACACATTACCTTTTACCCTCATCACATCCACAGAAGTTGATTCCTCCTAAAGTCCAGGGAAATTTGGGCTGCTGCATCTTCACTCATTTATCCATAGTGCAAAGGACTTTGTTAACGAAGGAGAATATCCTAGGAGATGTTCTACACATAGAGAACCTTCTTTCTTAAGTACGATGATCTTTCGACCACATTGCTGTTCATTTATTCATTTTTAAATGTTTTCCCCCAAAGCTGTTGCTGCTTCTCAAAATCATTCAAATTAACTTCATGAATTTGAAATTAAAATTCTGTCATTCAGTGTATTATTTTCTGTTTTCTTGGTTGTCACTGCAGCATAAGCATCAAATTCTGCACGGTCTGGCTCTTAGTATTTCCAGATTCACTTAATTACACATCTCACCCAAATCCAGGGATCTGGTTTCCAACTCCTCATCCCAAGGTACATTACATTTCATGGTACAAAATGATCCAGGCACATGAATATCAAAACACAGTGTGTGATAGATCATTTTATTGCATCTTCTCTGGGCTTACTTTCTGTAAAGATGTCAATAAATAAAAACAGGATGACTTTACCTAGTTGACTCATTATTTCATGAAATACTGTGAAGCCTCAGGTTAAATACCAAGCATGAAAAGACAAACTGACATTTTTTTCAAGGCAGACCTTAGATTGTAAGACAAGCAAAGGATGCTATAAAGTTTGTTAGCAAAGTATCCAGGCCTCACTATAAATAGCTGGCAGTTGAAACCTTGGAAGGGACCTCGCTCCTTCTACCTCCGTCCTCTTTCGGATTAGGTCTCTGTCTTTCCAAAACCAGATTTCTTCATCCTTCCTTGTACAGCATGCTTTCCAGATTCTTCACATCTGAGTGGGTGCTAATCTGTAAATACCTTGCTCAGAATATAGTGTCCAAATTGTACTCAGCCCCCGTTTCTATAATTTTGTCTAAGGTACCAATGTGCATTTTGGTAGCAGCCATGTCATATGGTTGGCTCATATTGATATATTTTAAGGGTTCGTATATTGCTTCTAAAACACATGTGAAAGCCTGATTCAGTCCTTATTTAGCATTGCTTTCTGGTTTCAGTATCATTCTCTGGTTTCCTTTGCTATCATCTGTTTAAATTAAATATATTCTCTTAGATACCATTTTTTAAGTATTTCATGTATTTTAAGTATTTTAACTACATTATATTATTACACAAATGCCTTAAGGATAACTAATGTTATATCAACCCATATAACTTTGTCTATATTAGATAAATGGTGCTTGGGATTCTCTGTCCCTCTCTATCTGCTCCTCTCTTGCTCTCTCTCTTTCTCTAAGTAAAACAAACATTTTTTTAAAAAAGGAAAAAAAGAAAAACAACATAAAACTATATGTCTTTCCGCCATCATGTTAGTTATGGTTTTAGCAGTAGTAAATATATTTGTCAGAACTCTTGGATGATTAAGCAAAGGGAGGAATTTATCAATATGCTACCAGGCTATCTCATGTGGCTTCTTAAAAACAGGGGTACATGGAGCCTCAGGATAAACCAAAATGAGGAATTCGGATGTGGCCAGATTCTTAAAAATAGAGAAAGAATAACAACAATAACTCGACCATATTAATGATTATTTAATTTTTTTAATGTTTATTTTTCAGAGAGAGAGAGAGTAAGAGCACAAGCAAGGGAGGGGAAGAGAGAGAGAGAGACAAAAGATCTGAAGCAGACTCTATGCTCTCAGTGCAGAGCCAATATGGGGCTCAAACTCATGAAGTGTGAGTTCATGACCTGAGCTGAGATCATGATCTGAATCAAGATCATGACCTGAGCCTAAATCAAGAGTTGGTGGCTTAACTGACTGAGCCACCCAGGTACCCCAATGAACATTGCAAATGTCAGCACTTATATTAAACCTTAGAGTGTATCAGGATTGATTTGAAAACCCACACACCCACAAACAAAAACAGACCCTAGTGCATACTATTAAAAAAAGATAAAAATAGGGATACAGAAAGCTTGAAAATAAAAAGATATAAAGGACATACATGTAAACACTAATCATAAGAAAGCTAGTATAGTTATATTAATATTAGAAAGGAAATTAAGTATTATCCAGACATAAAGAAGGAAAGAAAATATCTGAGAGAAATAACAATCCTAAATATATAAACCTAGGAATATAACTTTATAATTTAGGAAGGAAAAATTCCTCAAACTATAAAGAACAATTTTTTAAATGCATAATCACAAAAGGAAAATATAACATACTTCTCTCAGCAGTTAATAGAAAAATCAGACAAAAACTAGCAGAGATGTAGAATATTTTAATAAAGTGATTAACCAGTTTAACCTGGTGGGCATTTAGAAAACATTAGACAGCAATTGCACCAGATATTCTTTACAAGTGTGCATGGAATATTTGCCAAAATGGAGCATATACTGAGCCATAAGATAAATCTTAATAAAATGTAAAAGATCAACATCATTAAAAGAGACCTCTAAGAGGGCACCCGGGTGGCTCAGTCGGTAAAGTGACTAACTCTTGATTTCAGCTCAGGTCATGATCTCATGGTTTGTGAGTCTGAGCCCTGCATTGGGTTCTGTGCTGACAAAGCGAAGCCTGGTTGGGATTTGCTCTCTTCCTCTCTCTCTCTGCCCCTCCCCAGCTCATGCACATGCTCTCTCTCTCTCAAAAATAAATAAACATTAATAAAAAAAGAGATTTCTAAGAAAGTTAAAAGGCAAACCACAGAAATATGAATTAAGTGCAATTTGGAATAACTAAACTAGTTCAAAGTGGGTCCCACTAAAGAGGACACAAGGAAGAAAAGGGCTGTGGTAGGAAAGAGATGTTTTCTGTCTAAATCTGTATAAAATATATATATATGTCACTTTATGTATATTATTTTGATAAAGTTAAAAATTAAATATAAATAAGATCAAAAATAAAATCTGTTAGGGTGCCTGGGTGGCTCAGTTAGTTAAGAATCTGACTCTTGATTTTGACTCCATTTCATGATCTCACCATCGTGAGATCGAGCCTGACATTAAGCTCTGCCCTGGGCATAGAGCCTGCTTGAGATTCTCTTTCTTTCCCTCCTTCTGCCCCTCCTCCACTCATTCTCTCTCGCTCTCTCTCTCTCTTTCTGTCTCAAAAGAAAGATAAATAAAAATAAAATCTACTAATGTGATTTAATAAAGTAGGAAAATACACTTAATCTCAATAGGTATCAATATCTTCCACTTCAAACTAATTTTAATAAATTAGGAAAGAAAACACATTAACTTGTTAAAGAAACTTTATACTGCCTCTAGCACTGACATTGTGCTTACTGTTAGAAGCAGTACTATCAAAGCCAGATACCATATCCACTGTCATCATTAATATTTAACATTATTCTATAAATTCTAACCAGTGTACAGGGGAAATAAAAAGATAAAAGAAATATGCATAATTCTTATTATTTTAGATCATCTGCCTAGAAAATTAAAAATGTCAAATGAAAAATGCCCTTATTAAGTTTTCCCTGCAGGGAAGATTACCGATGATTTTTTTAAACTTTTGCTTACCTATATTCTAAGTATTTGTAATAGAGTTTTCTTTTAGAATTTAAAATATTTTAAAATTATAAACATTAAATATTTACCTGAAGCACAAAAGTTAAGAACATTTCTGTGTATACATTTAGAATTTAAATTGTTAATATTTTTCTCAAGCGTAAGTTTTAAGATCAGACTGTTAAATATTTACCTGAAACACGTGTTTTGTGGGTTTCCTGAGGCAAAACAACTGTTATGAACATAAATATCGAATTCCACCCATAGATTGAAAATTGATTGTAACTTTAGAAAATCTTCCCATATTTGCAAAACACTAAAATATAAATTCCTCATGAAAGAATGATGCTAACCTTTGTATATTTTGAAGGATACAATCAATTTAGAAGGATTACAGGGGCAAAATGCACCAAATATATCCTAAGTTAAATAAGCTTTGCCTCTGTAGTCCAGTGTATGTTACTTGACATTCCTCCAGAATGTATCCTCATTCAGATACCTGAATAATGTGAGTAGAAGAGACATTTGTTATTCTGATTCCTCCTGTTTCCCTTTCAGCTCAGGAAAGTAACATAACCATCTTTCTTTTCCTTCAGACAAAGCAGTTTAACAAATTAATGATGTGTCCTTAGTGACATCAAACTTAAAGTAGTTGGCAGTCCTTGAGGATGTAGTTTGGACCCACTCTGGCAAGGTTAATGAGTGATACCTTGCTGGTGTTCAATGACGTCTTTTATCCGTGATGTTTAGTCGGCCAGGGCATACCGTTACCTAAATAACTCTGCCCTTTGAAAATAAATGATCCTATGGTTCAATTTAGAAAATCTTCGAGAAGTTCCATAAAATTAAATCTTGCCATTGCAGTAGTGATCAATGGTATTTTAAAAACAGTATTCAAGACTGCTGTCTCTAAAAGTGCCATGTCATTGTGCTTTGTATCAGTTAGTGCTGGAGAAATCTTGAATAGCTTATGTACAAAACTGTTTTTAAATTTTATATTATTTTGAAACTTTGCTTCTTTAGGGTTGGGGCACCTTGGCCACCCAATCGGGCTGAGAACTCTACAGTCTGTGGGCTGACGGTGTGCTGATCTTTTAAAGTTTCTTTCCCTGCCCAGTCCCCCTTGTTGGTGAGGTTTCTGTGAGGTCTGTTAGGTGTGCATCCTGCAGCTTCTTGGCTTACAGTGCACTCCCCTTTGGTGTGCTCTCTCCGGGGGCCGATTGAGAGAAAGAAACCAATAGTGCAACTGTTTTGATACTGAAAATTGACAAGTGTCTTTTTGAAATAAAGAACCAGTCCCTCCAAAAAACAAACAAACAAACAAAAAAAACACAGTATTCAAGAAACAAATTAAATGAACCCACTATGTGATATTTCTCTATAAAGTGGAGATCAAGTTTCAAGGCATGGATGTATATCTCCCAGGATTAATTTTTTAACATCTTTAAAAGTCTTTCATAAGAAAGTCCTCAATGGAATTTTTTTGTTTGTTTCTTAGCTCATTTCAAATTCTCTCCATAACTCAAACGATAACCATTTAGATATTGAGCTATATGGTAACTTCTAATAATGAACTACTTACTTTTTATAATGCATCTCTCTGAAATAAATACAGATTTACACAGGCCTAAAATATATTTTTAACATATTCTTTTTGCATGTATTTTTAATCTATTTTTAATTTTCAAAAAAATCCTTTGATGGTAAGGCTAACCCTTAGCAAAACTCTTGTACACATATTTTAAACATTTCTCCTCAAACCTCAACTCCCCACTCTTTAGATCTGGGGTCTTGTAGTGTGGATTCATGGGTAAACCTCAGAAACTCATATAAACACCCTGAAAATTTGGAGCAGTAAGCATATTTTCCAATAAAAAAGTCTCTAATTTTCATCAGTTCTAAAAATATCAATGGCCTTAAACTGTGATGACAATTTTTTGGCCAAAGGAGTGAGCTTCATTCTTATTTATTCTATACTGACTTTTTCTGGCTCCCAGAACTATAATTTTGTCCATTTCTATAATTTTGTTGTATTATTTTATTCTTATACAAAGACAAATTGTATACTCAGTAATTTTCTGTAATATATGACAGTCTTTTGGATAAAACAACAATCTTCTTATGACTCTCTTTACAACTGTAAAGTTGTTTGCTTAAATGTATTTGTATTCACATGAGAGACTTTCTAATCTGTGTTTTTGGTTATTACTATGTACAGTACATAAGTACTAGAATCATAGCAGCTCAGGGGCACCTGGATGGTTCAGTCTGTTAAGCGTCTGACTGGCTCAGGTCATGATCTCACAGTTCATGAGTTCGAGCCCCATGTTGGGCTCTGTGCTGACAGATTGCAGCTTGGAGTCTGCTTCAGATTCTGTGTCTCCCTCTTTCTCTCTGCCTCTCTCTCTCTCAAAAATAAATAAACATTATAAAACTTAAAAAAAAAAAAGAATCATAGCAACTTACAGTGGTAAGGAGTCTTAGTAGACACTGGTCTCTACATTCTGTCCAAACCATGAATACTGTTTGCACCACTCTTGAGAGATGAAATGTTCGTTCTCCATCTGGATGTTTCTAGTGACAAGGAACTCTCTACAGTTTAAGCTAATCTACACATTGTTGATAGTTTTAATTATTAAGAAGTTACCTCCTTTGTAGAATCCACATTAAGGATTTGAATTTTATGCTAAAAGTAAAATGAGACCATTGAAAAGATTTATATTTGAAGACATGTACTCTGAAATGCAGAGAATGAAATAGAACTTTAAAAAGTCAATCAAGAGGCCAGTATAGATGCTCAAGAAAAGAATTTGATGGTGGTCTCAAGAAAGTTGGCATAGAAATAGGAATTTTAGAAGTTTTTTAGGAGGTAGAAATAACAATATTTAGGGGTTGGGTAGACTAGGGAAAGAAACAAAACAAATAACACCCAGGTCAGTGTGGGGAGTAAGACCTTTGAATCAAGTAAGAATTCAGAAAGATGAGCAAATGTCAAGGATCTTGCTTCATTCATGGTATCTGCAGGGCATCTATGAAGTTCAGACAAGACATTTGAACTTAAACGTATATTTTCAGAACCTTAAGGATAAAAATGTAATTGAAACGATAAAAGTGGGTGAAATTGCAATTCAAAAAAAAAAAGACAAATAACCCAATTTAAAAATGAGCAAAGAATATGAATAGCCATTTCTCCAAAGATGAAAAACAAATGCTCAATAGGCACATGAAAAGATATTCAGTATCAGTGGTTATTAGGGAAATGTACATTAAAATGACAAAAAGATAACCACTTATCAAAGTGGTTATAATAAGAAAAGATAGATAATAACAAATGTTATCAAGAATGTGGATAAATTGGAACCTTTAAACACTGCTGGAAAATGGTGTAGCCTTTTTGGAAAGTGGTTTGGAAGTTCCTCAAAAAGTTAAACATAGAAGTTCCACTCCTCCATACATACTCAAAAGAAATACAAAAATATGTCTGAATGAAAACCTGCGCCTAAAGCTTAACAGCAGCGTTATTCATAATAGCCAAAAAGTAGAAACAATCTAATGTCCATAAACTGATAAATGGATAAATAAAATGTAGTACATCAATACAGCAGAATATTATTTACTAATAAAAACACATTTCTGTTTCTAAACAGAAAGTAGGTTAATAGCTGGTTATGATGATGAGAAGTGGGTCAAATTAGTAACTGTAAGTGGGTAAGAGTTCTTTTGGGAGGGATGAAAAATCTTTTGATATTGATTGGGCGATGGTCGCACCATACTGTGAATATGCTCAAACCACTGAAATGTACACTTAAGGTGGATGAATTGTATAATATGTGAACTATATATCAATTTTTAAAAATTTTTTTCTTTTTATTTAATTCTAGTATAGTTAACATGAAGTGTTATATTAGTTTCAGGTGTACAATACAGGATTCAACAATTCTAATTATTACTCAGTACTCATCATGATAAGTATACTTTTAATCTTTTTCACCTATTTCACCCATACCCTCACCTTCCTCCTCTCAAGTAGCCATCAGTTTGTTTTCTATAGTTGAGTCTGGTTTTTTAAATTTGTCTCTTTCTTTCGTTGTTTTTGTTTATTTCTTAAATTCCACAAATGAATTAATGATATAGTATTTGTCTTTCTCTGACTGACTTATTTCACTTAGAATTATATTCTCTACATCCATTCATGTTTTTGCAATAAGAAAATTTCGTTTTTTTATGGCTGAGTAATATTCCATTGCCGATACCACTTCTTTATCCACTCATTTATTGATGGACACTTGAGCTGCTTCCATATTTTGGCTATTATAAATAATACCACAGTAAACATACGGGTGCATTTATCTTTTCAAATTACTCTTTTCATGTTCTTTGGATAAATATCCAGCAGTGGAATTAGTGGGTCATATGGTAATTCAATTTTCAATTTTTTGAGGAAACTCCATACTGTCTTCCACAGTGGCTGCACCTGTTTGCACTCCCACCAAACTGCATGAGGGTACCTTTTTTCCCATGTCCTTACCAACACTTCTTGATTCTTGTGTTTTTGATTTTAGTCATTCTGACAGGTGTGAGGTGATAGCTCATTGTAGTTCTGACTTGCATTTCCCTGATGATGAGTGATGTTGAGCATCTTTTCACACATGTGTTGGCCATCTGTTCATGTCATCTGTCCATTTTAATTGGATTTTTTTTGGTATTGAGTTGTAGAAGTTCTTTATATACTTTAGATACTAATACTTTATTGGGTATGTCACTTGCAAAAATCTCCCATTTAATAGGTTGTCTTTTAGTTTTGTTGATAGCTTCCTTTGGTGTGCAGAAGCTTTTTATTTTGATATAACCCTAATAGTTTATTTTTTGCTTCTACTTCCCTTGCCTCGGGGAACATATCTAGAAAAATGTTGCTACAGCCAATGTCAAAGAAATTACTGCCAATGCTCTCTTCTAGGAGTTTCATGGTTTTAGGTCTCACATTCAGGTCTTTAATCCATTTTGAGTTTATTTTTGTGTATGGTATAAGAAAGTGGTCCAGTTTCACTCATCTCACATTTAGATCCTTAATTCAGTTTGAATTTGTTTTTTGTATAGTGTGAGAAAGTGGTCCAGTTTTATCTTTTGCATGTAACTGTTCAGTTTTCCCAGTACTATCTGTTGAAGAGTCTGTCTTTTTTCCATTGCATATTGTTGCCATAGATTAATTAACCATATAATTGTAGATTTATTTCTAGGCTCTCTATTCTGTTCCATTGACCTATGTGCCCTATTTTTGTGCTAGTAACATACTGTTTTGATGCCTATAGCTCTGTAGTATACCTTGGTATCTGAGATTGTGATAGCTCCAGTTTTGTTCTTTTCCAAGATTGCCTTGGTTATTCAGGGTCTCTTGCGGTTCTATACAAATTTTAGTATTATTTGATTATTCTGTGATTCCATTAATCTTAAGACTATTTTAAGATTATTCTGTGAAAAATGCTGTTGGTATTTTGTATGTTGCTTTGGGTTGTATGGACACTAACAGTATTTTTTCTTCTAATCCATGAGCATAGAATGTCTTTGCATTTCTTTGAGTTGTCTTTAATTTCTTTCATCAGTGTTTTATAGTTTCCAGAGTACAGGTCTTTCACGTCCTTGGTTAAGTTTATTCCTAGGAATTTTATTATTTTTTGGTGCAGTTATAAGTGGGATAGTTTTCTTAATTTTTCTTTCTACTACTTCGTTATTAATGTATAGAATGCAATGTATATCTGTATACTGATTTTTCTATCCTGCAACCTTACTGAATTCATTTATCAGTTCTAGGAGTTTTTTGGTGGAGTTCTTATGGTTTTCTCTATATAGTAATATATCATCTGCAAATAGTGAAAGTTTTACTTTTTCTTTACCAATTTTGACTTAAAAAAATTTTTTTTCTTGTCCAATTACTGTGGCCAGGACACCCAATACTATGTTGAATAAAAGTAATTATAGTGGATTTCCTTGTTTTGTTCCTAATCTTAGGGGTAAAGCTCTCAGTTTTTCACCATTGATTATGATGTTAGCAGTGGGTTTTTCATACATGTAGCTTTATTATGTTGAGATATGTTCCCTTTAAACCTACTTTGCTGAAGATTTTTATCATAAATGGATATTTTACTTTAGCAAATACTTTTTTGCATCTAATGAAATGATCAAATGGTTTTTATCCTTTTTCTTGTTGGTGTGATGTGTCATGTTGATTGATTTGTGAATACTGAACCACACTTGCATCCCAGGAATAAATCTAACTTGATTGCGGTAAATGATTTTTTAAATATATTGTTGGATTTTGTTTGCAATTTCTGTATCTATATTCATCAGAGATAGATATTGATCCATAGTTCTATGTTTTTGTAGTGTCTTTATGTGGTTTGCTATCAGGGTAATTCTGACTTCATAGAATGAATTTGGAAGATTTCCTTCCTCTTCTATTTTTTGGAATAGTTTGAGAATAATAAGTATTAACTCTTCTTTAAATGTTTGGTAGAATTACCTGTGAAGCCACCTGGTCCTGGACTTTTGTTTGTCGAGGTGTTGTGTTTTTTTTTGTTTTGTTTTTTACTGATTCCATTTCATTGCTGGTGATTGCTCTGTACACCTTTTCTATTTCTTCCTGCTTCAGCTTTGGTAGATTATATGTTTCTAGGAATTTATCCATTTCTTTTAGGTTGTCCAATTTGTTGGCATATACTTTTTAATAATTTTTTTTATAATATTGATAGGTCTGTACTTATTGCCATTTTGTTACTTGTTTTAATGGCTGTTTATGTAGTTCTCTCTTTCGTTTTCCTCTGGCTCCCTTCTCTCATAGCTTGTTGGATTTCTTTTGTGATTTGCTCAGATTCCTTTCTCTTTATTTTTTGCATATCTATTACCAGTTTTTGATCTGTGATTACCACTCTGTTTAAATGTAACATATTATGCACATAGCAGTCTGTATTAAGTTGATGGTAGCTTAAGTTTGACCTCATTCTTCACTCATCTCCCTTACCAAATTTTGAGTATATGGTGTCATACTTTATTTCCTTTTATTTTGTCAATCTTCTGACTGATGTTAATAGATAATTTTACTGCTTTTGTACTTCCTACTAATTCCTACTTATGGTCTATCTTTTCTTCTCATAGAGTCCCTTTTAAAATTTCTTGTAGGGCTGGTTTAGTGGTGATGAATTTCTTTAACTTTTGTTTTTCTGGGAAACTCTTTATCTCTCCTTCTATTCTATTCTGAATGTAGCCTTGCTGGATAGAGTATTCTTGGTTGCAGGGTTTTTTTTTTCTTCAGTATTTTGAATATATCATGTTACTTCCTTCTGGCCTGCAAAATTCCTGCTGAAAAATCAGCTGATATCCTTACGGAGTTTCCTTTGTATGTAACTGTTTTTGTTTTCTCTTGATGGTTTTAAAATTCCTTATCACTACTTTTGTAATTTTAATTACTCTGTGTCTTGGTGTTGATTTTGTTGGGGATTCTCTGTGCCTCCTCTTTTACATGTTTCCTTCCTCAGATTTATGAAGTTTTCAGCTATTATTTCTTCAAATAAATTTTCTGCCTTTTTTTCTCTCTTTTCTGCTTCTGGACTTCCTATAATGCAAATGTTGTTATGCTTGATGGCACCTCTGGGTTCCCTTAATCTATTTTCATTTTTTATCATTATTGTTCTCTCTCCTGTTCATCTGGATTGCTTTCCATTACTCTGTCCTCCAGGTTACTGATTTGTTCTTCTGCTTTCTCTAGTCTACTCTTGATTCTGTCTAGTGTATTTTTAATTTGTTACTAAGTTCTTCATCTCTGGTTGATTATTTTTCATGTTTTCTATCTCTTTGTTGAGGGTCTCAGTAAGGTCCTCTATTCTTTTCTCAAGTCCAGTGAGTATCTTTAAGACCATTAATTTAAATTCTCTATCAGTCATATTACTTACTGTTGTTTCACTTAGCTCTCTTGCTGTTATTTTGTCCTGTTCTTTCATTTGAGATATATTCCTTGTCTTCTCATTTTGTCTAACCCTCTGTATCTGTTTCTATGTGTTAAGAAAGGCAGCTACATCACCTGATCTTGAAAGTAGTGGCCTTATGAAGAAGAGGTCCTGTAGCATCCTGTGGTGCAATGGCTCCTGCTCACCAGAACCTCACACTTCAAGGGTGTCTCCTATGTCTGTTGTGTATGCCCTACTGTTGTGACTAAGCCACATGTGCCTTCAGTACAGTCATCTGCAAGGCTCTCTTTGCCTGTTATGGGTAAAGTTTGGTCCCTTTGTTATTAGTGGACTGCTCTGGGGCTACCTTAAGCTTGAGTTGAGTCAGACCAGGTATTTGCCAGAGATGTAGTGCACTGAACTGAAGGGCCCTTTTCCTGTGTTGTCCCTGAGAAGCTTTCATCGGTGGGTGGAGCCTGCAGTCAGAACAGGTGTCAGTCCCTAGCCCACTGCTAGGCTCACAGTTAGACTGGTGTGTGTGGTTATCTTCCCCTCTTTTCAGGGCAGAAGTCATGTTAGAGTAGTGCTGGCACCTGTCAGAACTGCTTGGACCCTACCAGGCTTGTGGCATCTCTTTGGATGGCATTGGCCAAGGCCATATTGGAGAGGGCAGGCTGACAAGGAAACGGGCAGAGGGGGTGAGTGTGCTAGTCCATTGGAGGAGGGGACCTACAGTTTCCTGGGAAAACACCTGTCCAGGCCTGCCAGGTTGGAGGGGGAGTGTCCACAGGAGAAGCTGAGGCAGCATCCTGGTGCCAGCAAGGTGCATGCCAATCCACTGCAGGAGGGGGCCTGCAGCCATTTAGGAAAACTCATGCCAGAGGCCTGCTGGGCTAGAGGGAGCAGATGTGCAGAAGGCCTTAGGGGTGGGGCATGCTGTTAGCAAGCTACTCGGAGAGTGCTGCACTGCAGGTGTCCTTGTATCTAAGCCAGGAGGTGCAAGAAGGAAATGGTGCCCACCAGCTCTTTTGGTCTTGGAGAAGTCTCCCAAAGATCTCTGTCCCTCCAGCATATACTCTGAGAGTAATAAATAAACCCTCCTTCCAGTATACCCTACGCATTTTTCAAACTACTGCTTTTATGTCATATCTCTACAGAGCTCTTTGTTGTGCCTTTTCTCCTGGAGTTGAGCCTGCTGATTTTTAAAGTTTCAAGTATTTTGCTACACTGACTTTTAGGTTCCTCTGATTGTCAAAGTTAAATGTTATGGGGATTTTGTCTTCCCCATGAGGGTCCCCTGGGGTTCCTGGGGTGGGGTTTTGTCCTTTCTCCTCTTCGTATTCATGTCATCCCTCCCTCCCTCCATTCCTCCTTCTCACTCCTGTGGGTCCATTAGGTGCCCAACCATGTCTATGCCCTTTCTACCCTTTCTGATGTGGCCTCTTCTCTACGTTTAGCTATAGAGATTCTGTTCTGCCAGTCTTTGTGTTGTTTTCTGGGGTATTTACACTGATGTGGGTATTATCTAGTTGTATCCATGGGACAAGGTGAGCTTAGGATCCTTCCCAGAAGTCTATATATCCCCTTTTTAAAAAATGAATGAGATTTCTAACAGAAAATATGCAAAGTAAGACAATTGAGAAGCCTAGGGCATACCACTGAAGAGCAATGATGTTTAAGAAATGAAAGGAAGAGGAACCCGCAACGGAGGCTAAGCAGAGTAGATTAAGTGGCCAAGAGGGAAAGTGGCTATTGGTAGCTAGCCCCTGGGAAAGCCAGTTATTTAATTATTCAAGAATGGTTGGAGTATTTAAGGCTACGGTAGAAGTATTTACACCAAAGAAATTGGCAACACTACAAAGCAGGGCTTTATGTTTTAGAAAGCTAATTTACCATCATAACACTGGCTATTACTTAAAAGGTGCTGGGGTACCAAACATTGTTTGAATCATCTTACATACATTCACTCAATGACATCTTACACCTACCCTAAGACATAGGTACTATTATTGCCCCCATTTTAACTGTAAGGAAACTGAATCCTAAAGATACTGAGTGACTTAATCAAGGTCATACAGCTGAACAATATCAGAACTAAGAGTTGAGCCCAGACAGTCTGGCTCCAGAGACCTGAAAAATAGGGCAAGTGCAGTGTCTTCTATGCCAGGAAATGAAAGTGCTTCCAGAAAAGGGTAACCATTGATAGTGCCAGATGCTGCTGAAAGGTCAAATAATTGAATAAAAACTCATAAGTGTTCACTGGATTTAGCAAAAAATGAGTCATTGGTGACCTTGGTAAGAGCATTTTTGGTGGAATAAAAAGATGTATATCTCTGTTAAGTGAGAAAGGATGAAAGATTTGAAAATTGCGTTGTCTCCTCAATAACTTTTTTCAGCAATCTTAGGAATAGTCAGCATTCCCTGATCCGAGTGAAGGATAGTAAAAAAAGAAAAAAGGAGCAAGAAGCCCACAGTGACACTAGAAAAAAAAAAAAACCCTGAAATGAACAGAGATGAAATAATCTACAAACTTTCAATTTTCATGAGCGATGTCCTTAAAATGAGAAACTGGCATTACTGACACAAGTGAACAATTTGAACACATGTTTGAAATCATGATTATCATGTCTGTAAGGTGAGACTATATACCATATGTTTCTGAAAACAGATTTTATCTACTATCTTTGGTAAAAATCTATATTTACATCAATATCTAGGTAGAGGTGTTTATTCATTTAAAAAAATATACAAATCCTTATTTTTAATATGTACTCAACTCTTGCATCATATACAGTCTTGTTCCCAAATGAAATTAATATTTTCATGTGCCAAAAACAGCAACCACAAATGAAAAAAGAAGTAATACCTATGAAAGTGTATAAAATTAATTATGTCATATACATATGTGTGTATATATATATCAATTTATATATCTATATCTATATATTGTTGATATATGTGTGTGTGCATATATACATACATATATATCAACAATGATGCTGAAATCATAAGATCTTAGAACTATGATAGGCAAAACTTTAGATATTACTTATGAGACATGTATAAGTCCTTCAGCAACCTTCAAACTTTTCATTTTCTTTTGTCTAGTAATACACAATTGGAAATATTATTTCCAAGGAGAAGTAGTCTGAAATGCCAAAAATAAGTTTTTGGCCAAAAAAAACCAACAGTAAAAATTTGCAGAAACATAAATATGCTGGATATTTTCATTTGACCCACAAGATGTTGCCCACTTTTTCTCCAGCCGGCTCTGTGCTATGAGAGGCTAGCCTGTTTAGATTGCATCAACAGATCCCTTCTGCTCTGGCTTCTGGTTGAATTGAGCCAGTGAGAGGCACAAGCAGAACAATCAGAAGGGAGAAGAGTAAAGCTCAGGTATTTATAGCCAAGAATCTCTGTTTTAGATCTCCAAGTGCTGGCTGGTTCCCCGTGCCCCTTTCCCCAAGGCCCTAACTCCAGGGAGACTGCACATTCCCTTCAGCTGCTCCAGGATTCTTTCCCTCTATGTGTACTATTGTGAGCTCCAGCGGATGACACTATCCCTTGCCTGTTTCCCTAAACTCTACCCATATCGTTACAAATTAAGCCTCTATAAAAATCTTCCAAGGAGAATACAGAGCAACAGGAGCCCTCATTCATTGTTGGTGGAATGCAACATGGTACAGCCACTTTGAAACACAGCTGGGCAGTTTTGTGCCAAACTAAACCTAACCTTACCGTGCAATCCAGCAATCACATTTCTAGGTATTTACTCAACTGATGTGAAAATGTATGTCTAGACCAGAAAACTGCAAATGAATTTCTATAGCAGCTTTATTTGTATTCACCAAAAACTTTAAGCAATCAAGATGTCCTTCAATAGATAAATGGATAAATACACTATGCTTCATGCTCACAATGGAATGTTATTCTGCAACAAAAAGAAAGGTACTATCAAGCCACCACAGAAAACATGGAGAAACTTTAAATACACATTGCTAAGTGAGAGAAGCCAGCCTGGAAAGGGTACATACTGTCTTATCTCAATTACATGATTATATAATATTCTGGAAAAGCCAAAACTATAAGGAGAGTGAAACAGTCAGTGGTAGCCATGGGTTTGTTGTGGAGGAGGGTTGCCTAGGTGAATTACAGAGGATTTTAGGGCAGTGAAACTATTCTGTATGTTATTATAATGGTGGGTACATTACATAATGCATTTGTTAACCCCCATAGAACTTACGGTACAAAGAGTAAACCATAATGTATGTAAATTTTAAAACATTATTTAGGAGGTCAGAGGATCCCAGGATGGAATGCAGACTATGAGCAGAGAATCTGACCGTATTACAAATACATGAAACAACCTCAGTGTAAGAGGATGCGAGAGAAATGTGCTGACCTAAGTAACTTTGGAAACGAGATGAATCTGTAAGACTAAGGGCAAATGAAACTGCGCATGAGCACTAAACCCCATCTGATAAAGTTGTTTTCTACAGGAGTAAAGGTAAACAGTTCTAATACTCCTATGTACATATCATAATTGAACAATTAAGTCAACATTTAGTGGCTGGCCAGAGCCAGGTTTCTCGTGGTTGGAGTGGAAATTTACAGACAAGCAAGGGAGAAATTAAAATAATCCATGTGGTAATGGATCAGAGTTGAAGACATCAGTATGAATTCAACTTTAGCTTCATATAGAGATGTGTACATAATGAGATATTTATAAATACGAGTATATGCATGAGTTAGTATACACACATATATTTCCCTGCTCTGTCAGTTGAGTAAGTCAACAAGTAACAAATCTCAGTAACAATGAGCACACCAAATGCCCAGATCTTGATTTCTAATAGTTATTCTCCAATAAAAGGAATTAGGGCTCCTTGAAAAAATGGCTGATCTTAATACTAGGGTCAGAAATAAACAAGATAAGCCTAGAGCATTTTATAGTGTCAGAAAGTAAGGAAATGTTTTTTAAAAATCCTACATTGATGGGAGTGTGTCAGAGGAACATAGGAGCCAACTGAAAGAGCCCCCAGTGACCAAACCTGGAATGATTTGAGCAACAAAATCAAGTAGTATTATATTAAAACCCAAAGAATAAAATATATATCCATGAGTCTATACTAATAAAAAATGACTAAATAAATAAATAAGTAGGGCTAAAAGACAAGCCCCCTTGCAGAAGAAGTCTAAATAATATTTGCATACATATCCCTCAAGGAAGGGGAGCATAAATCTTCACTTTTTAAGTGTGGACTGTACATAGTGATTTTGTCCCCAGTGAATACATACTGGAAAGTTATAGTAACTTTACAGTAGAAGAACCTGACAAATATGACTCTTACCAGGTGATTGAGGTCAACACCAACAGTGATAAATCATGCTAACATATGTACCCTGCATATGACATAATGAAAAATAGCATGGTCTTCTCAAAACTCATAGCTCTACTATAATCGCAAAATAGAAAATCATAAAAAAATTCCATTAGTGTAGCCTTCTACGACATACCTGACCAGTATTCTTCAAACTGTCAAGGTTATGAAAACAAGGGATGTCTGAGAAACTATGACAGCCGAGAGGTGCCTAAGGGGATTTGATGACTCAATGAAATGTATCTGGGTTGGGACCCTGAAACAGAAAAAGACATTATGTAAAAACTAAGAATATCTGAATAATCTATGGGCTTTCATTAATCGCAAGGAATCAATATTGGTTTATTAGCTGTAACAGATGTACCATACTGAAATGAAATGTTAATAAGAGAAGCTGGGTGAGAAAGGATTAAAAAGGACTGTTTGTACTATCATCTCAGTTTTGATGCAAATCCAAAACTGTTCTCAAAACTAGTCTATTTTTCAATGATCCAGTGTAATTGTGCAGTGTTTTCTTGGTAGACACTGACTAATAATCCAAATGAATTCAAACCAGAAGCAGAATGATTAGTAAAACAGTTTCTTTTGACTAGGTGTACCATTATACGCCTGTTAGAAATATTTAAATGAAAAATATAAAAGGGAAAATGTTTAAATTATATTGAGTAAATATTTGAAAAGCAGAATGCATCGTTTCGGATACATCATGTTCACCAACTATGTTTATTTTTTTTTTATTTTTTTTTTTAAATGTTTTATTTATTTCTAGGAGAGAGAGAGACAGCGCGAGCAGGGGAGGGTCAGAGAGAGAGGGAGTCACAGACTGAAACAGGCTCCAGGCTCTGAGCTGGCAGTCAGCACAGAGCCTGACGCGGGGCTCGAACCCACGAACCGCGAGATCATGACCTAAGCGAAAGTCGGACGCTTAACCGACTAAGCCACCCAGGCGCCCCACCATGTTTATTTTTTAATGTGAATAGGAAAACGACCAGGAGGATCGGCATCAGTATGTGAAGAGTACGTACGAGTGGCAGAAAACCATTTTTCCCCCACTCTCCTTTCTACTTTTCTGTGTCTTCCAAAATTTCTGAGTAAGTACGGTCTTTGCTATGGAAAATAATCATAACCTACACTTGAAAGCCTTTTCTAAAATTTTTCATGTTTATTTATTTTTGAGAGAGAGAGAGAGAGAGAGACAGAGTGCGAGTGGGGGAGGAGCAGAGAGAGAGAGAGGGAGACACAGAATCCGAAACAGGCTCCAGGCTCTGAGCTGTCAGCACAGAGCCCGACGTGGGGCTCGAACTCACTAACCACGAGATCATGACCTGGGCTGAAGTTTGATGCTTAACCGACTGAGCCACCCAGGTGCCCCTACACTTGAAAATTTTTGATAAAGTGTTATTCTTAATTATATTTGATGCCTATCTGTTGTCTTAGTTTTGTAATTTCAAAACTCTAGCATAGTTATAAAACTCAAAATTTTGCTGTTTGGTGTATGTTATGGTCTGAATTGTGTTCCTCTAAAATTCGTATGTTGATGTCCTAACCTCTGGTACCTCAGAATGTTATTGTATTTGGTGACAGAGTGTTAAAGAGCTAATTAAGTTAAAATGAGATCATAAGGGTGGACTCTGGTCCAATCTGACTGGTGTTCTTATAAGAGGAGAAGATTAAGATATAGACAGACATGGGCGCCTGCATGGCTCAATTGGTTAGTGAGTGATTTCAGCTCGGGTCATGATTTTGCAGTTCGTGAGTTTGAGCCCCACATCAGGCTCTGTGCTGACAGCTTGGAGCCTGGAGCCTGCTTTGGATTCTGTGTCTTTCTCTCTCTCTTTAAAAAAATAAAATAAAATAAAATAAAATAAAATAAAATAAAATAAAATAAAATAAAATAAAAAAATAAATGTTTAAAGACACAGACAGACAGGTACAGAGGGAAGACTATGTGCAGAACCAGACAGAGAAAGGCAGACACCTATAAGACAAAGAGAGAGGCCTAGAAAAAAACACCTCTGCCCATATCCTGAGTTTGGACTTCTGGCCTCCAGAACTATGAGAAAATGAATTCCTGTTGTTTAAACCACCAGTCTGTGGTAATTTTTTATGGCAGTCTCAACTAGCACAGTGAATCACTATTTAGTATGAGTCTCAGTTCTCTCTGCATCTTTTTCAGTTGTATTCTCTATATCCTATGATTTAACAATTAGTTTCTGGTAATAACTGTTCCTAAAAACAGTACCACTATGAAAATAATTTGTCTTAATCTGATAGTAGCTCAATTGAAAACATTGAAACAAATAAATTTTAATTGAAATTTATTGATGCTAAAAATAATTGAATTTGTTCCACGGAGATAAATTCATGTGGATAGCTACGCAAATTTACACATATTCTGAAATAAAAACAAAACAAAACAAAGCACATAGAGAAAGAAGTATTAGACTCTACATTGCTGCTTAAGCACTAGAATCCCCTGGGAGATTTTTCAAATGGCTGATGCCTGGGTCTAACTCTGGAAGTCCTGGCTTAAAAGTCTTGCATATAGTCAGGTCACTGGAATTGTAAAAACTCCTCCAAGAAATCCTAATGTGCAGCCAGAATGGAGATCCACTGCTTTGTAGTAAGAAAGCACTACCTGAGTTTTAACCTGGGTAAGCGACTAGTAAAGGCTTTTAAAATTCTCTCTTAGTCATAGAACCAATTGGAAACAAACTGAACAGTGGAAAATAAAAAATATCCTGTCATCAGTAAAAGGAGGGAATAGCCATAACCTCAACGCCCAAAATTTGAGGACAATATCGATACTGATCCTATAGAGAGGGAAGAAGGTGGACATTAATCAGCTTTGGAGCAGTGGTTTGGAGTCAAAAGTAATAAACTGTAAACAACTAAACATAAGGCCTTGGATGTATGGAGCCTCTCAGGACAAAAGCATCGGCCAGCTGGTCAGCACCCACCACGGTTTTTGTCACTTTCTTTACAGTGGTCTCTACTGGACCTGGACCAGGGCTAATTACATTAGCGGGTTCCCTGGAGGTGCTCCACTTGAACATCATGATTCAGGGTCAGGAGGAGCAGAGCTGCCAGAAAGGTCTCTGAACCACCTTCAATACCTGTGGCCACAGGGGGACCCCCCACTCTCCCAACCAGGAAGAGACCTGCAGATCTTTATAGATGAAACCACAAACTTACTCGCTGCTATGTGGGTAACATAATGGACGATAACAATCCTGGTGAGAAGCTATAGCAATAAGACTGAGAGGCCAGTTGGTGAGATGTGGAAGTAAAGACTTCGAGTATTGCAAGCTCATAGCTGTGCACCACAGCTCAGTTGTACCTTCAGTAATGAACTCTGCTGTAAATGTATACAGAGAAAAAACACTGTGGTGTCTGCAACTGTTTTTTTTTAGGCTAATAGCTCGTCAACTTGCTAAAATCTATACTATTCATGCACACAATGGTTGAATTCCCAAATCTAATCAGTGGCTACAGGTGGGAAGATATTTCTCTCTCATTCCCACAGCATTTGCAGAGAAAGATATTAAGAAAATGTTCTGAAGTAATATACAGAACCCTCAAGTTCTTCAGGAGGAGATGACATTTCAAGGAGATTCTTTCCAACCTGGGAGTACCAGCTGTAATGACCTCTTGTATAAGAAAGAATAGAATCTATAGTGAGAAAGAAGCTGTCATACAGTTCATTGATTCTAAAATTCTTGGCATAACTACCTGCTGCATGATATTAGAAATCATTTCAGTGAATGCGTAGGTCCAAGTGATGCAGAGTATATTCTCTGTCCAGATGAAGAACTCCAGGGCCAGTGGCTACATTCTTACCTTGAAGCCTACAAAGAATATAAGGACTTTCGAGACAGGAGTTACTGAAAAGCAGGTAAAAATATTCTAGTCAAGTCAGTTTGCACTGGATTCTCTTCTCTTTAGGGATTATGGGCTCTGATTAAAGCCAAATACTCCAGTGTTGAGTTTGATTTCCTGGAGTATGCAATTGTTCGTTTTAACAAAGACTTCAAAATGAAGCCTGCAGTTACTGTATTAAGTGCTTAAGAGATTTAATTATTTGTAGGCAGCTGAGCAATCCTTGTATATCTCTTCTTAAGAAATTCTGAAAAGCCAATATTAATTAGAATTCTGTTATTTAATTTTATTATCTTGCTTTACAAATCATGCCCCTATACAATCTTTTTTGTTTTTTAAATAGATTGGACCATGTCAAGAAATCTGCCTACTGCTTTCACTATGTGGAGGCCTAGAAATAAGTTGAATTTGCAAAAAGCTATGAAGATGTCAGTTTAATCCTTTCTTTGATAATTTAATCTATGTTTATGTGAATTATTATAAATTTAACATGATTCTGTGACTTTCCTGTTTTATCTGTTTGTTGAATGTAAGCAATGAGAATGTTCTAGAATAAAGTTAAGTTTTACTTCAATTAGATTAATTTCAGTAATCATTCTAGGTATTCAGTGTAAACATTGTAATCTTAATTCACTATAAATAAAATGGATTATTTATTCTTTTTTCTTTTTTTTAAGTAAGCTCTACACCCAGCATGGGGCTTGAAGTCATGACCCTGAGATCAAGAGTGACATGTTCTACCTACTGAAACACCCAGGCACACCATGAATCATTTAGTCTTTAAATGTCAGTCTCTTGCATAGAGAATTTGGAATGCTGACAATAACAGTTTGTGTTTCCCTTCTGTGTTGGTGGTATATCGTTTTGATTTGAATATTGAAAGGCAATTCTTTTGGGGAAATCTATCTTAGAATTAAGTTTCCCTTTCCCTGTAGAGTCTGTCAGTAGAAATATTAATATTTACCATATGATTCTGGAATAGAAATGATTATTTAATGTTATCAAAATTGTATTGATGTTTCCATATGCTATATACGGTCTGTTTCAGTTTTTATTTTATTTTTTAATTGATTTATTTATTTACTTGAGAGAGAGCGCATAAGAGGCAGAGGGAGAGGGAGAGAAAGATAGAGAGGGAGAGGGAGAAAGAGAATCTTAAGTAGGCTCCACACCCAGCACAGAGCCTGACTTGGGGCTCTATCTCACAACCTGAGTTGAAATCCAGAGTCAAATGCTTAACTGACTGAGCCACTCAGGTACCCATGTCAGTTTCAGTTTTTGAAATTTTATTATGTTAAATTTTTTCTAATAAAAAATATTCTTTAACCTAGATATTCTAGGTTTTGTTTGTTATTAGGTAGTAATACTTAATGCTAATTTTCTAAACAAATGTAGCAAGTTTACCATACTTGGGGACAAATCAGTATCATTTAGATTAATTTATTTTTACCTCTCTCACTTCATTCCTTACATTTTGGCTTCATGTTTTATTTTGGTTCCATATCCAATGACTACTTGCTACATTAAGTTCAGAGAAATATGTTGAGGTGGCTAAAAAGATTTAATAAAGAACAATTAGGACACTGATGTTGTATGCTTAAATATAATATAACAAATTGTGAGATAAATACTTCCAGTACAGGGCTTCTGTTTGGTTTGTTTTGTCTTGTATTTTTTGTTTGGGGTTGAGGGGGAAGCCATTCGTATATGGAAGGCATTTAGATCTCTGGGATAGATAAGTAGACATCAAGTTTCAGAAGTTGCTGTGTAGAGTTTTATAGTCCTACTTTACTTTGAAAATTAGTCTGATATGTTTTGTGTTTTGGTCATATGAGTGCCTATATGCAAAATTGGCTTCATGGATCTGCATTTTCAAAATATGCAGCTACACATTTGTTCTCTAAGAAATTGTATAGGAGTTTGGTATGTGATTCCAGATTACTTATATTCTCAGACAAGTGTTTCAAAATACTTGGATTATTTCAAGACATTTGAAGCTAATAATGTAAGTGGAAAGAGCTAAGTGCCATTTAAAATGGCAAATTCTAATTACACAAATAGAATCTTAAAATCTGTATCTATAGCTGTATTAGAACAAAATTTTTTTCTACCTCCCCAATGTTATAAACATTCCCTTTTATTTTTATAAGCCATATGGCTACAGAATCAATAGAATGTTACCTAGTTGAGTAAATGAGTAGAAACAATTAGACAAGTTTTATAGTGTTGGAATGAACTTGAAAGTGTAGTTTTGGTGGAATTTTCATCTATTGGTAGAACATTTTTATAGAACCATAAAGAATATGTAACACTCTTGATTTTTTTTGCCTACCAATCTCTTAAAGTATGACAGTATATAACTTGGAAAACTAGGGGAGGGGATGATCATTTATACCTTACCTCATAGGTCTTATTTCAAATCATTTTGAATAGAGATTCACTGAGCCATTACTGGTAGACTGGGCACATTGCCAGCTGTGATACTGTTGTAGGCTTTTTCGGAGAGATTTATGTAAAGGTGAATCTGACAGGGAATAATAGCTCTCGTGTTAGCCCAGGGAGAATGCGTGGATGTTAGGGAAAAAGTGAGATGTCTAAGATATCGTCTCCATTCTTTGGTGAGATTTTGTGTGTTTTTAGTGTTAAGATGCTCATATTTCCTGTACAGGTCAGTAATATGTTCATATTGCTTCTCTATATATTGACCATTTAAGCATTTCTTTAAAAACATAAATCTCAACAGTGTTTTTAAAATATTACTCTAATTTGCAGTGTGGCTTGCTGAGATGTCTGTTGTCTTTTGATGTTAAGCCGAAGAGCTTAAATGCTTTACCTAGTAGCTGGTGGTAGGCCCAGTTTGTATCTGAAAAAGGTTGTTAGAAGTGGTACATGAATACATATTTAACAAGCTAAATTCAATCTTCTTCCCTTTTTTCCTTATATCCTGGCACTGTCAATTTTATCTGACAATGCTATTTGATGTTTCCCCCTTATAATCCCATTCTTTTCTGAAATCAAAGAGATATGGTTGTAAATGGTCATCTGAAATCAATATGAGCACAAAACTCATCAACTATATCTTCTTTGGATGTATATAAAAGACTACAGATAAAAATTTGCAGATTACTGTAAAATTTGTCATCTATATATGAGTGTTAGAAATTTATCTGTCAGAAAATGATCTAGGTCTTTGGTTTTGAACTGGCAAGAGCCCATAGTTCTGGCTGCATAGTGAGATAACAGAGGAACTAAAAATAGTGTTTATCAGGTTTTATATTAATGTCAGCACTTATTTATATAGGCTTTTGGTGCCCAATATGATGTTTCTTCTTGAATGGCCATTCATTTTTGTGAGGTGGGATTCTGGAAGCCATCAATTATCACATTGTTATATTAATAGAGCTCCATTCATTGAGTCGAGTTGAAGCTAAAATAAATTTAAAATATAATTCAATGATTGCAAACTGAGGTATTACCCTTTCTTATTTCCTTTTTCTACCAAAAAAAAAAAAAGAAGAGCCTTGAAATTGCACATATCTCAGTGTGAATCTCCATCCCATGTATATAAAAGATATGATAATAATAACTCTTAGTTCAACTTAAGCATATCTCGTTGGCTTCTCTAAGTAAAATTGTTCATGAGAGGATTGTAAAAGATAAAAAAAGACATAAATGATCTCTTAATTACAGCTATTTCCATTTTTACTGAAACAAAATATTTATCTTAATTTCATCTTAACTTAATACATACGTGTTTATAAACCTTCCAGACTTAAAGAAAAGAACATTGCCTGAAAGGTTAGAAACCTCAACTTTTAAAATTATACAGATATTTATTTTAGACTAGACCCAGGCTTTCATACTTTTGAGAATTCCTTTGTTGGTAATATAAATAAAAATATTACCTAAAAGTTTGATTTCCTGCCTTGAATTGCTTTTAATGAGTATTTTTACTGCAGTCCATAGTGATCTAGGCTTAAACTTTTAATATTAATCAGTCATTCAGTTGACACAGAAAGTTAACAATGTTTTACGCCAAGAGGAGAGTTTTGTTATTGGCAGCAATTTGTGCTACTTTACAGAAAAGAAGACAAGTGCTGGTAATTATTATGCACAGAGGAAAAAAGATTTGTAAGTGTGTAGTAAAGCAGTTTTATCTTTATTTCACGATGGATTTGCTCTGATTTTTCTTCTTTATGCCATTAGATTTTAGCATGTCCTTTGGGGACACATTAAGTCAATATGTTTTGGGGGGTTTTTGTCAGTTTTTTTAAAACAAGACATTAGTTATAATAAATCACCTTTTTCTCTTTTTATTTCCTATTGCATTCTACCTCTGCCATTACTCTGTTATACCTTGGGTTTTAAACCTTTGGACAGAAATGTATACCCATTATTTTAAATTATTTTTCCCTTTCTTTGAAGCTCAGTCTACAAATGTGTTGCTTAAAAAAATTACTTCGATTAGCATTACTTAAATACTTGAAAACTGAAATTGATAGCATATATTATAAAATAGATTTTTCTGAGCAGGTATTTTTATACTAAAATATTTCATTTCTGGTTTATAATATGAAAGGGATAAAAGATTTGTACCATGTGGATGGAAAAAAGAGATAATGGACATAGAAAATGTTCTTTTGTGTTAGAGACATCGAACATTTAAACTGTTAATAGGATTCTGTCCTGAAATCTACTTCCCCTTCTTCACTGTACTCGATTCACTTATAATACTACTGATATTATGAAACAGCAAGGCTAACAAATCATCATGTTTGTGTTCAGTATAAATCCTATGGCTTTTCTAGTTATGAAAAAATTGCTCTCTAAAATATTCATCTAAAATAATAATTCCTAAATGTAGGCATGTTTTGTTTACATCTTACTCATTAATGGTGTTATGAGTATCATCAATCACTTTAATAAAACACTGATAAGCTGTTTTAAGTTAATAACTAATATAAACTATGGTTTTGGGGTGGTAGTAATGTGTCAGTGTAGGCTCATCAATTGTAATAAATATACTAGTCTGGTGGAGAATGTTGATCATGGAGAGGGGCTGTGTGGGAGGGAGGGCAGGGGGTACAGAGAAATCCCCCTCCCTTCCTCTCAATTTTGCTATGAACATAAAACTTCTCTAAAAAAATAAAGTCTTTTTTTAATTAAAAATATGACATATTGTATATGAACTAATCAGTGAGGAGTAAGAGAAAGGTGACTGATTAGAGTTTGTAGGTGGTCCTGTTAGTTACATTTCAAGAGGAACTTTCCAAGACAACATTGAAACCTATGGTATCATTTTTAAATAAACGAGCTTCTGTGACCTGGAAAAGAGCCTGCAAAGGGGCAAAGAGCCAACTGTGCATAGCAGTCATTGCTGTGTGTGTAGTATGCTGCTATTTGCGTGTAGGTAGTGACACTGTGAGGTTTTGTTGTTGTTGTTCAGTGTTCTGAAATCATGCCCAGAATGTATTTGGACTGAAATACCATAAATGGTTGGAATCTGCAAAAAGGAAACATTTTCACCCTACTGTATTTAGAGCCTTTGTACATCTAGGTCAGTTTCCATGAAATGAAGTATTTGAAGTTTGAGAGCCTGGGTGGTTGAGTCCGTTAAGTATCCAACTTTGGCTCAGGTCATGATCTCGAAGTTCATAAGTTCAAGCCCCTCATGAAGTCAAGCCCTGTGACAGGCTCTGTGCTGACAGCTCAGAGCCTGCAGCCTGCTTCAGATTCTGTGTCTCCCTCTCTCTCTCCCTCTGTCCCTCTCCTGCTTGTGCTTTCTCTCTCTCTCAAAAGTAAATAAATAAACATTTAAAAAAATTTTTTTTAATTTAAAATATATAATTGTATAAGAAGAAGACATAACATTATACCATGTGTCTAAATAATAATTTCTTTATTTAGGTTTAGGAGAAAAAAATAAACTAAATGTCATTGCATTAACCATATCTTGAATTGAGAAATTGTGGCATAAAGGTAAACTGTGTGTATCAAGTGTGAACTATGGTAGTATAATGCTACTTTGTATATATCGTAGGTGCTGTGAATAGTCCTAGCACTGAAAATATAGTGAATGCAACTTTTCATGTAGGTATTTTGATATGCCTTCAGAAAGTCTAAGAATTTGTTACTCTGACAATATACTTCCTATTTTTGTATATTTATGTGTTTAAAATTTAATTTTTCTTCTGTGTACTACTAGGTAAAATTGGCCCTGTGATGTTTTGCTTTGTTTCTGTTTAATAAGGCCTTTAACCAATGATTTAAGGAAAGAACAAATCTTTTTAAAAAGATTCTATTCTGGAAATAAAAATTGGTCATAACAGTCAAGGTGGATTCTAACTGTAAAAGAAAAACAAGATAATTTAACATATTAACAAATTTTTAAAAACACATGATCATTTCAATAGGTTAAAAAATGCACTTAACATTTATGACAAAGAAAAAAAAGAAACTTTTTGGTTTCAAGAAACGGGCAGCCAGGTGGCTCAACCAGTTAAGTGTCTGACTTAGACTCAGGTCATGATCTCAAGGTCTGTGAGCTCAAACCCCATGGTGACAGCTCAGAGCCTGAAGCCTGTTTCAGATTCTGTCTCTCTCTCTCTCTGCCCCTTCCCCATTCATGTTTGCTCGCTCGCTCTCTCTCTCTCTCTCAAAAATAAACATTTTAAAAAAGTATTTAGAAAAAGAAACCTTTCAACAAACTTAGAATAAAATATTTTCCTCAGTTTGGAAAAGCTCATCTATAGAAAAGCAATAGCTAACATCATACTTAATAGTGAAATATTGAATAATTTCTTACTGATATAGAAACAGGGCAAAAATGCCCATTTTTTTCTACCTCCACTTAACATTGTCCTAACTCTTCCCATAAGGCAAGAAAAAGACACACATTCATGAGAAGAAGGAAGGAAGGAAGGAAGGAAGGAAGGAAGGAAGGTGTAAACCTGTGTATTTTCAGGTTACTTAACTGCTTACTTAAAAAATGATAGGGATCATAAGAAACAACTAAAATTAATAAGAGAATTTAGCACAGCACAAGATACAAAGCTAATTTACAAAAGTGAGCAAAAACCTCTAGGTTGAAGAGCTTATAGCAAAGCAGAACTATGAGAATACACACGTATAGAGGTACACTTATATTTTTTGCTGAAATATAGTTGACACAATGTTACATTAGTTTCAGGTGCTTGGACACATAGTGCTTGGGCAGGTCTTTCTGTTATGCTATGCTCACCACAAATGTGGCTACTAGATGTCACCATACAACACTATTACAGTATCATTGACTGTACTTCCTATGCTGTACCTAATGGTACACTTTTAAGAAAGAAAATGAGAAGAGATAGATCACGTATTTTTTTCAGCTCTTTTTTAGTAAAAGGTATGAATCCAATCATGTTCTCTAACCTCTCAGCATTGGAAGACTATCCAAGACTTCCCACCTCAGTAATCTCAAACTACTTGTAGTGAAGCACAAGATTTTTCTTTCTTTTTTTTAATGTTTATTTATTTTTGAGAGAGAGAAAGACAGAGAGAGAGAGAGAGAGAGAGAGAGAGAGAGAAACACAGAATCTGAAGCACGTTCCAGGCTCCAAGCTGTCAGCACAGAGTCGATGCGGGGCTCAAACCCACGAACCCTCAGATCATGACCTGAGCCAAAGTCAGATGCTTAACTGACTGAGCCACCCAGGTGCCCCACAGGATTTTTCTTGATTCGTCTTGAATACATGCTTTTAAAAATAGATAAAAGTATCATGGCAATGTTAAATTGCTGCAGAAGTTTCTAAATGCATAATCTAGTTCCTGTACTTACCTTGTTGCTCGCTGGTAAACCCAGAGTTAACAGATCAGAACCAGTTATAAATAAACGTCCTGCTCCAGCTAACATTGAAAACTTTCCCTAATCCTGTTCTTCCACCTATTACTTTTATGTATTATTTGAGTTTTTCTTTTTTCCCTACCAACTTGCATTCTCTCTTCTTACTGGTTTGACCTTATATTAAATTTATCCATGTCAATTGGATATAATCTGAGCAGTAAAAAGCATTTAACTCCACTTATCTCCATTATCCTATAAAAAATATAATTGGACTTTTAAAAGTCTAAAGCTGACTAAATAGAAATTATTATTATTATTACACCACTGAAATGGCCAAAAACCACTGTATGAGCTGATAATTTCTCTCTGATCTATTACACTTACCTTTATTATATTATATCAAAATTCATATCATACTCACATATTAATAATTACACACTATTAACTCAGCTTGAGTTTTGAGATACAATAAACAGTTAAGGAAAGTTAGCAGAGATAAGGTGAGTGGTTCAGACTGCAATTGCTTAGAGACATAATCAGGTGCTACCTCTCAGAAATACATACAATAAATATTTTTTCTCTAGAGGTTTGAAAGTACACTTCAAAAATTAGCCTTCTAATCTCTATTCCTAATTCTCACTTACCTACATGTACCACCAAAACAGGAAACAGAATCCTATCCTATAGGTAAGTTATTCTACATTGAAGATCTCAATAAATTCCATGCCATAATTTCCTGTAGAATTCTAAATAGCACATGTATGTGTATATAGCATGTGTAACCATACATGAATTACACGGTTTTCTATTTACTGGTTGATACATTATATTTTGGACTCTACATTTTGACTCTGTTTAAGCGACACACATTTCCTGCTGATTTCTCATTAATGGAAACCATAGCTACCCTTTGGATTTTTCTGAATCATTGTTTTCATATCCTTATCCTGCACATTGCAATTCTCGAGAGTTCATGAAAGTCTTAGTTCTCCTGAGCGCTTTAGATTTCAAGGTCAGAGGTTTACCCCACTGGATGGACAGGAGGTGAAAAGATTATCTCAACCCAAATAGAGTCTCAATCCAAATAGAATTTGCTCCTCATAAACAGGAAATTCATTCTCGCTCTCCCTGGCTTTGTTTCTTCCTGAGCTTTTTATCTAGAAACAACCTCTTGTGACCTAATTTATTACACCCAAATGGGCTCAGGACTATGTGCTTTGATTTAAAAAAAAAAAAAAAAAGAAAGCATTCGATAAATATTTATTGAATAGAGCCTATTCACAAAATTATATTTGAAGTTCTAACTTTTCACCTAGGTGAAGATTCCAACATTTGAGAAATAACTGCCCAAAGCTTTTAAAAGAAAAGAAACTACCAGGGCTCCCTGGATCAGTCGGTTAAGTGTCCAACTTCGGCTCAGGTCACAAACTCCTGGTTCAGGAGTTCAAACCCCACATAGGGCTCTGTGCTGACAGCTCAGAATTGAATTCTGCTTTGAATTCTGTGTCTCCCTGTCTCTCTGCCCCACCCCTGCTTGTACTCTCTCTCTCTTTCTCTTTCTCTCTCTCTCAAAAATAAATAAACATTGAAAAAAAAGAAAAGAAAATACCAAACCCAAATTCTGTATTAAATTTAAAAATTTTAATACTTCATAATATTTCACGTCTAAAGTATCTTGCTGCATAAGAGTAGCATAGTCTCTCAAGAAATAGGTGGGCAACATAAGATGACCTAATTATCATCAGTTCTTTCATCCTTATAGTTTACGATTCTAATATTCACCGTTTAAATTTAGCATAAATTATTACCTCTTTCAAATCTAATCATGAATAAACATATTTCAAATGTACCATGGAATGTAGAACAGATTTTCATGTCATACACACACACACACACACACACATATATACATATAATTTTACATTGCACTGTATTCATCTACTTTCAAATTTTTGGTGTCAACATTACTTTCTTAGAGATTGTTTGATCACCATCAACAGAACTCAATGAATCACATTTAAGCAAAAGAAAAAAACATAAGAATGTCTCATGAAACTCAGTGGTAGGAGATACAACCAAGTCTCACAAAGTACTGGAACCAGGGACTGAAAGTCAAATAAATAAGGCCATTCACTCCCTTTCTTCTGGGGTCACAGAACACTCAATTTCTACTCACCCTCCACATATGCTAAATTTCTCCCTTCTCTCTCTCTCTCTCTCTCCCTTCCCCTTGCTTTCTCCATTTTAGTGTGCGTATGATTGTCCCAGGCCTAGTTGGAAATAGTTTCTCTAATTAAAAGTCCAAGAGAAATTAACTAAAGTTCCTGTATTCCAATCCCTAGGAAAGAGAACTTTATTGGCCTACTTTGAATGAGATTTCCATTCATGTTTCGATGAGCTGTGGCCAGTAGAGGTGAATTCACATGTCCTATGATGATGGGAATGTGCACAGATCATCTAGAAGGTGTTATTATGTTGATTTAAAAAGAGCCCTATTAGTAATATAGATATAAAGCTATAAAAATGTGTGTCCTTTCCCTCTCCATGATTACTAATGCTGAGTCCAGTATATTGTGCCTTCTTGACTACTTGTCCAAGTACTGATTGTTGACTTCTTTAGAAACTAAATGAAGAATCCTGGGGCGTGGGGGTGGGGTGGGGGAGCTCTGTGGCCCTGGATGAATAGAAGATGATACAGGAAAAGTCCAGTTACCTGGGGTGCAGTGACCCTCCTCCTGGCACTAGCAACACATCTCTCAGTGATGAGACACGAGCAGATGCATATTCACCCCTTGCTTGCTTCTGTCATCTTTTTGTCTCCTAACTTTTCCCTCCCTAGTAAGCAACTCCTGGAATTAAGCAAAAGCAAATTCTCTTTTTCACAAGCTGGCAGAGAGATGTTCATGTATAAAAATTGGTGTGTAAAAATTAAATTTGGCCTAATCAGGGTTAGAGAGTGGAAGAACTGACAGTGTCAGCATATGTCTTGTTTTACGTATTCATAGAATCGGTAGGTGGCTTCTGACCTTGGAAAAGAAAGCTCTGTTTCATTACTGTTGCTGTTATTGTTTGTTTCCTCAGAGACTAAGTTTCTTCCTTGATAAATGATGGTAATAACAATCATTACTGCCTCCTCGTGCTGCGGCAACATTTTAGAACCGTCCCTAAGACATGGTTAGCACTTATTAAATGTTAGCTGTTATGCTCTTTGTCACAGATAAAGCAGTACCGAAAATAATCCATATCCTTAAATACTTACATTAATAACCAACAAAGAATACAAAATAAACGAATTAAGCCCACAATTCTAGAAAAAGAGTAAAATTAATTTAACAAAAGAATAGAAAGTAGAAAATCAAAGACAGGAAATATAGGAAAGGAGGTGCTAATAATTATATTCAAGCACTGATTTCTTGGTAAGGGAGCTAATAAAATAGGTAAGCTATTAGATTACCTAATGAAGAAAGGGGGCACATAAAAGCACAAATTTAAAAAGACAAAGATATATAAAACCACAGATAACAACAAAACTGCAAAAGTATTGAAAGATTTTTTTCTCAATTCTAAGAAAATAAATTTGAAAAGCTGTATGCATGACTATTTTCTGGGGAAATCTGAATTACCAAGAGTAATTCTAGAAAGATAATAAATGTAAACAAATGGATTACCATTAGAAATAGAGAAAAGTATCAAAGAGCAACCATCCCCCCAAATAAAGCAATATGATTAAATAATTTCATGATGGCATTTTACCACATTTTTAAAAATTAAAATCCCAATGTTCTTGAACTGTTCAGGAGCATGAAAAAAGGATCCCTTTTAGATTATTTTTATAAGGGTACAATAAAAAATTATACTAAAAACTATCATGATCACTTAAGAAAATTATAGACTACACTCACCTATAACTATTGAAGCAAACTTCTAAATAAAATACAGGCAAATATATTCCATTAGGAACTCAAGGATGAAGATTCACTATAAGAAAAACTTACAACTCATAATAGCTGAGTAAAAGAAAAATCATAGTATCATTCCCATAGATGCTGAAAAGGACTTGATAAATTCAATATCCATTCTTGTTTAATATATATATACATATATGTATATATATTTTTTAAATTGGAACAAGTGTGAACTTCCTAAACATGATAATATTGTTCAGTATTTTGGTCAATGGAAAATGTAGAAAACTATCCAGTTAGGAACAACAGAAAGATCCCCACTATCACCAATAGTATATGACAATGCAATAAATAAGGAAAGGATAGAATCAGCATAAAAATGGGAACAAAGACAGATTAAAACACTGGTTTTGTAGATAATATAATTGTACACCTAGAAAATTCCAGGGGTCCCCCAAAGAAAACTATTCCAAATAAAAATACAATTTGGTGCAATGATGGAGGAAAAAATTAATATATGAAACTCAACATCCTAAATGTAATAAACATCCACCAGTTATAAGATATAAAATAGATTAAAATGCCCCCTATTCAGTAACAACAGCACAACAAACAACAAAAATACTTAGGAAAATAATTAACAAGGAAATACAAAACCTATATGAAGAAAACTTCATAATGTGAAAGATGAAAGAAAATAAAGGAAAAAGGAAACAAGTGGAAAGAAGAATTAATAAAAGGCAAATTGTGTTCTTATGTCAGGGGTCTATCATCATGGAATAATATGAGGGCTCCCTAAATTAATAATTTAACACAGTCTCAATAAGAAATAGGATCCTCCACACTGTTTTCGCTCTGGAAAATAGTGTGGAGGTTCCTAAGGAAACTAACAATTTCCTAAGGAAACTAACAATAGAACTCCCCTATGACCCAGCAATCGCACTGCTAGGAATTTACCCAANATGTATTTATGATGATCATATAAAAATAAACAATAACAACCAAATATTGAAATGCGTTATAACCCTACCAGTGACGTATCCACAGTAACGGCTCTCTGATGGAAACAGCGCGATGACGTAAAATGGCAATGCAGGCTCTGACAGATGGCGGAAGAGACCTCACGTTTCAGCTATAGATTCAAATGTACAGGGAAGTTTAGGATGTATGTGCTAAAAGTGGCCTCCTAAATCAGTGGGATATTCGACAAACGGTGTTTAGAAAACTGAGTAGCCATCTAGAAAGAAAAATATTAACTTGGATTTCTATTTCATATACATTACCAAAATAAATGCCAGACTGAGGGAAGATGTAAATTAATAAAATACTGAACCATATAAACATGAGGAACAAATGAGAGAATTTTTTTAACCTCAGAGTGGGAAGGGTATGCCACAAACACCCAGAAGCCATTAAAAAAATTATTCAAATCAAGGGCATAAAAATCAATCATTTTCTGCATAGGGGAAAAAAAGAACAGTAAGAAAGATAACAAACAGGAAAACAAGCTTAGAAAACAAATTCATATACAGCCATCCTAAGACCTGCTACACCTCAAAGGAAAACGGCTAACATCCAATAGAAAAAATGGTCATAATATATGAAAAAACAATCCTCAGAAATAGAATTACAAATGACTATTAAATATATGAAAAGATCTTTAATTTCACTCCTAATAGGAGAAATTCAAACTACACTGAAATGTGTACATCCTATATTTCTGGTAAGTACACAAGACACAGTGACTGCCTCTGGAAAGGGAAAGTGTGTAAATTGGATACTGATATTTTTAAAATATAGTTTTCATAGAATATCCTTTTGTGTTCTTTTTATTTTGTACCATGCATATATAGGACCTATTTAAAAGTAAGTTAAATTAATTTTTAAAATATAAGAAAAAGTGCTTAGTACAGAGTCACATCCCATAAGTACATGTGGAGAATGCAAAATAATGCAAATATTCATGAGTGCACACACACATGGTAAGCGTTTCATAAATGTGTACCAGCTTCAGAACGGTGTTGCCTCCTTACAGAAAGAGCAAGAGACGAGCTGAGTACAAAAGTGTAGAGACCCTCCAATTTATCTATAACTTTTTTTAATCTAAGGCAGATTTTATCATTGTTAATTCCGAGGGGGAAATACACAGATACATGCAAATTTCTCCCTATTTTTTTATATTTGAAATAGTTCATAATTTTTATAAAAAGCTATGGAGGCTTTTCAGAAAATACTATCGCAATGATATGAAAAGTCTATCAAAGTGCTGGCTGGGAGAAAACATTTTCTGCAGACCATTTAAGGACAGCATAATCCATTCATTCTGGTGTGCGCTTTTTGTTTTCCTCAAAAACATCTTTATTTTTATTTCACGTTTTTATTTTAATTCTAGTTAGTCAACATACAGAGTAATATTAGTTTCAGCTGTATAATCTACTGATTCAACACTTCCATACACACCCGTGCACCCCTTTATCCCCTTAATCTGTTTCACGCATTCCCCACCCACCTCCCCTCCCCTCTGGTAACCCATCAATTTGTTCTCTATAGTTAAATCTGTTTCTTGATATCTTTCTCTGTCTCTCTCTGTCTCTCTCTCTCATTTTTCTCCCCTTTGCTTGTTTTGTTTCTTGCATGTGCTTTAAATTCAACCTTTAAACCAAACTGTACCAGCAGATGTCCTCTTTCATGCTTGGAACAAGTCACTAAGCCCCTCACAGAGTCCTATTCATGTTGATACAGTTGCTGTAAAATACTGTTATGGAGACTGTCCACTACATCCCTCATTGTGGTCCCCATGGGAAATTTCCTTTGGTTTTTCCGTCCAGGAAGAGCTCTGCTTCTTTGAAGGAGCTGCTGGGCATCATTCTTTCTACATAAGAATCATCAATTATGTGTCACTTTTTCTTTTGGTTAACCTTGAAACTCTCAGTTGATTTTGAAGCCCAACTCAGCAATTAAGGTTCTTACTAGTTTTATCTTTGTTCTAATTATCTATTTATATTTCATTATTTTATATCCTTTATATCATTCCTAAATGCCATCTCAAACCCATTATTTTTTAAAATTTTTATTTCTTTATTTTGAGAGAGAAGGCTCAGAGAGAGGGAAAGAGAGAATCCCAAGCAAGCTCCATGCTGTTTGCACAGAGCATGATGCGGGGATCGATCCCACGAACTGTGGGATCATGACCTGAGCTGAAATCAAGGGCCGGACACTTAACCAACTGAGCCATCCAGGTGCCTGTCGTATCCACTATAAATATACCAAAAGGCAAGGCATTAATAAATGCAGGTAATACATCAGCTTATCTTCATGTGATCCTCAGAAATGCCCTGTGAGGTATATGGGATTGCCACTATTTGATGCATTTTGTGGAGGAAAACATTCTAGAGAAGCTCAGAGAAAATAGGTCAGAATCTCCTTTTATTGGTTCAACAGCAGTGATAGGCAAATTCCTCAGATACAATGGAAAAATACCATAACATACACACACACACACACATACACACACACACACACACACACATTCCTTTATTCACTTATATGTACAATATACATTTGGGTCCCTTACTTCTGGAAGAAAAATTTTTTTTAATTTTTAAATATTTTTTTACATTTATTCATTTTTGAGAGACAGAGAGAGACAGAGCATGAGCAGGGAAGGGGCAGTGAGAGAGGGAGGCACAGAATCCAAGGCAGGCTCCAGGCTCCAAGCTCTTAGCACAGAACCTGATGCAGGGCTCAAACCCACAAATCATGGGCTCATGACCTGAGGCCAAAGTCAGATACTCAACCAATTGAGCCATCCAGGTGCCCATAAAAAAAGTTTTAGTAGTCAGGAAACATGTTTGCTTGAATCAACTAATTTATGACATTTGTATGTGCCCTTTCATAAACTCTTTCTTCTCAAAGTGAGCTTCCTCTTCTCTCTTCTCCAGGCAAATGTCTACTTCCACTTGGAAGCCTTTCCTCACACCTCCAGGCAGAACGAGGGGTCTTTTTATGGGTCCCTGTGGTACAGTGGTCACCTGTCAGTCACAGAACTCAGCCCTCTAGGTTAAGTTGTACCTTTTATGGGGATGCATCAATGACAGAGCTATAAGATGTTAAGAATCACACCACAAAATTTTTTCATATAATATGTTTGATCTTTGTCCATAATATATCCTTCCAATAAGCTAGACTCAACTTTTATGTGTTCCCAAACTTACTGTTGAACCCTACCATCTATAATGTGAGGATATGACTATTAAATAGTATTTAAAAACAAATGACCCCAATTTTAACATTAAAGAATACTAAAACAGTGTTTACTGTAAGTATATGTGAGCACGATCTGTGCTTTAGTTGGCATGGTTTTTCACTTTGTCCTTTCTCAATAATGAATCTCAAGCATCTAGAACCACTGAATAAGCAGTCAACAAATATTTGTTGAATTAATAAATGTTGATGTGGAAGTAGGTTAATATTTCTTAATTCAATGAATTGATACTATTTCCAAAGACTTAAATGCTTTCTGAGAGGATCCCCTTGCTGATGACAAATTTAAAAACCTACTGTCCCTTATATATAAAATGAATAATTAGATTTACGCCTAATTGTGATTTACATACTTTAGTGTTTAGGAGTTGAATTCTTGATCTAAATAACTTGGTAAAATGCTACTAGATTATTTTCATATGTGTCTGTAGTACGATGTCATTCAACCAACAAGTATTGATTGAGGCTTGATCTGAGTCTAAAAGCTGCACATCTGCTAGTAAGCATCAGAGTTAAGACACAGACTCTAGAATGGGAAGGTCTGATTGTAATGCTGGCTGTGCCATTAACTCCCTATCTAACTTTGTATAAAGTGAAGGAGTGAGCCACGTCAGGGTTAAGGACTGTTACTCCTACACATTGATAATATCCATTCTATATGGCATTATTAGTCATGTTCTTGGTCTTATTTTTGCACAAAAGAGTCTATCATTACAGAAGAAGTATTCATTATAGGCTTTATCCAAAATCTAAATATAAACATTAATTTGAAAACTCTAAAAATAATCACCCTCCTCTCAGATCTGTATTGTCTTAAAAGTCGGGTATAAATACTCTCAATACTTCAGTTCTGTAAATGCCAGAGATGTCACATTACCATAATTACATCCTGGCTGTCAGGGAAACAGCCACATGGCTTCATATTGAGGAGGTTATTTTCTTTTGAGCTTTTGAAAGAAAAAAATAGACCACTTTTTTCATCATTGTAGATTTTTGTTTGTTTGTTTCAGAATAAATACTAGAAATAGATTTCTTCTTAAATGATAAGACCCAAGAATAGTCTCAAGTTTTCAACAAAAGCCTACTGATATAACACCTCCCACGCTGGACATGGGCAGGTGCTGTCGCCATCACGTTGATTCAGTCAGGATGCTAGGGCTCCCTAGTAGCTGAAGGAACCATTTTTGGAAGAATGCATTTTCTGCCTAATTTCCACCCAGACAATTTAGCCTGAAGCAGAACAACTCCCTTTCTCTCCTGTTTAATTTTTTCCATTTTGATAATTAATATTTAAGAATTTTAGTAATAGGATTATGGAATGGCAAAATTAAAAAGGAAAAAAGGAATATTGAGAAATAGAAAACTCCTTTTTATGTCAACTAAATGTTTATCCTCTACACTAGGGCTTCTCACCCTCAGGACCACTCACATTTTGAGCTCAGCAGCCCTCTGTTGTAGGAGCTGTCCTGTGCGTCGCATGATGTTTAGCAGCATCTGGGCTTTTACACTAGATGACAGTAGGTATGGCTCTCTTCTCCTCTCCTCCCCACCCATATGACAACCAAAAATGTCTCTACTCATTGCCAAATGTCCCACTGGAGAATGATTGTCTCTGCTTGAGAAACACTTCTCTAAACTTACCCTTGTAGCACTTTTAAATAAATTACAAGTAATTTATTTTATTTATTTATTTTTGTGTGTGTGTGTGAGAGAGAGAGAGGAGAGAAAGAGAGCATGTGTGCACATGAGCAGGGAAGGACAGAGAGAGAGAGAGAGAGAGAGAGAGGGAAGGAGAGAGAATCCCAAGCCGACTCCATGCTGTCAGTGGGGCTGATCTCATGAATCATGAGATCATGACCTGAGCTGAAATCAAGAGTCAAACACTCAACTGACTGAGCCACATAGGTGCCCGATAAGTAATTTTAATTGTATATATGTTCAAATGCATGCATGTACGTATCATAATTTTGTCAGAGAATGTTGGACCACCAAATCTGAATGAACCAAACCAGTACACCTTAAACTTTTTTCTCAAATTATAATTCCCATCTCTCCCTTCAGCAATTAGATCCCCAAATCCCTGTGTCCCATAGTATATCATGAAAAGAGTCCATTACAACCAATTAATAGCTGAACTCTGACCATGACTCTTATTTTGATTGATTCTAATATAAAAATAAAAGAAATTATGCATAAAGAAAGCACACAAAATATTTTTGCTGGATTTGCTCTCATCAATAGCATGAACTTCTACCAGTACCTTAATAAAAAATGTTTTCTAAATTACTAGGTTGAAAGATTTGCATATCATGTTCCAGGAGACTTTGATTGTGATTTGTTCATAGTGATAGTGAATCAAAAGCTAAACTATATGTGAGCTGGGAAGTGGGGGACAAGGGCATGGACAGTCAGCCACTGAATTATACATACAAACGTCTATTTCCAGGGAAAGGTAATAAACAAGAGCTAAAGAAATACGTTGATATTCCTACAAATACTGTGTACGCTCTCTGTGTTCTGTTCTCTTTCCTGTGGCTCATAAAATTTGTGTTGAGGAACCCACATTGTGTGGTCATATTCACACTCCTTAGACTAAGAGAAGTATGAGGCTATGGAAAAGCATTTCAGCATCTCTTGAGAAAAAGTCCAAAAATTTAGGGCTCTGTCTCCATCCCAAGAGGCTGACAGAGCTCATGAAAAAGAGAGGCAGCAAATTAGAATTCTGCTTTTATAAAATTTGTTCCTGAGTTGACCTTCTCTCCAAAGTCTCCCCCACATCTCTGCTCACTCTGTGTCTAATCCCAGCTTTGATTGGATCCTGCTGTTTATTTTAACTTAAAATTTTCCAGCTTCAAATTCTTGGTTGAAGACAGAAAATCACTAAAGAAATAACGGACTTGAAAGACACATTGGACCAGATGGATCTGATGGATATATTTAGAACNCAGCCCACAGCGTTGCTTCTCAGGTAATAGTCCTTCTTTTAACAAGTGCTGTAATACCTCAATCAATGAGGATCCCGTGAAAAAGGGAAGAATGGTCTATCTGGGAAGGTGACCATGGAATAATTACCATACAGGGTGATTAATATTGTAAAAAGGAAATTATGGGGGGTGTGCTGGTTTGAACTCTTCCCCCACAAAAGATATATTAATGTTCTAACCCCCAGTACCTATATATACCACCTTATTGGGAAATAGTCTTTTCAGATGTAATCAAGTTGAGGTCATTAAGGTGGGCTCTAATCCAATATGACTGCTGTCCTCTGGAAATAGAAGACATCATATGAAGACAGAGACACAGAAAGGATGCCTTGCCATGCAATGACAGAAACAAAGAGCTGGCTTACTATGAAAGAGGAGGATTCCCAAGCCCAGGGTTTCACAACTATGACAGAAGTCCCCTGCATTCACACTCTGGCACCCTACAGGTGCATCTGGACCCCTCTGCATCACCTCTATGGGATTTAGAGGACAAGAAAGACAATCCAGACATGATGCTACTGATATCCTGCTGTTCTGTGTGATAAATAACATGTCTTCCTTTTCATCCAGCATTCATGAAACAGCAATAGGCTAACTTACAGGCTTTTCAAGAGAGTAAAGTCAAATCCTAGAGCTTTCTTCTTCTTGAGGTCAGGAGGATGTTCAGGAAGGTGAGCCACGTGAACCATTCAGACAAGGACAAGCGAGAGTGGATGGTAAAGTGAGATACTGTATCCACAGATCTTTTTAAAACTCTTTTTAAATTTGTTCTTCGTATTCGTAGAAGTACATGAAAAACATGGTCCAAACCTACTTGGACATTTTAAATAATTCAAAGGAATGGAATGCACAAACAAATAGCTGAGAAAGGAAATATTTTTCTGTATAGGTTAGGATTATGCTTACTGCTATAACAAACAGATCTCACCATTCAGCACTTTTCACAATAAACATTTATTTCTTGTTCACATACCAGTCTGATCTCTGGGGACTCCTGGTCAAGTACCTTTCCCCTGTCCAGTGGCAAAGGAATAGAGTCCTTTCCATTTTGTGATCTCTTCTTGGACACCTTCTAAGGTCACCACAGGAATCCTTTCCATTCCTGCCACCAGCAAGCGGAAAACAGCATGGAAGATTGTATTTGAGAGGTTCTGTGACTCAGCCAGAATATGGTACATGTCACTTCGATTCACAATCCATTGGCAGAACTGAATCAAGCGGCCATACCTATCTCCAGGGGAGTCTGGAAAAATGGTCAGAATGCCCAGAGAAAGAGCATAAACTTGGCTAGCAATCTCTTCCACACACTGAACATAAAATAAAGGAAGTTTACTGAAACTTTGTAGATTTGTAGCTATCTCTTGGAATATAGACCTTTGATTCACTATTGTAGCATGAATGCTCTATATCCTCCATCCCCTTTAATTACAGTCATAAAAAAAAAAGCAGACAAGAATACTTGATTTTATTTTATAGGGCTTTAAAACTTCTTATAACATCTTTATAAAAATGTTGTGATCATTTTGTTACTATCCCCCCAAACCCAAATCCTTTCTTATTCCACGTGACCAGTCATCCCCAAATCTAAAGATCTAGTACTATTCATGAAGTCATTGTGTCAACGTTATGAGGTTTTGTGATAATCCCAGAAATGTAAAGTTAAAAGCCTACTCCCAGTGCAGGGCATGAGCTGGGCATGGAATCAGATTGCACAATGTGATAAATGCTCCAGGAGAATTATGTGCCAGATGAGACAGGAAGGTGGAAAAAGAAACATCTACATCAGACATGGAGAGGTGAGAAGAATCCACAGATGAGCACAGGGCTTTCACTAACATTCAGAGGATAGTATAGCTCACTAGGAAAGAATGTGCAAAGGCATGGAGGCATAATCAGATAACAGCAAAATGTTCAGTTTACCAAAGGGTAAATGGGAAATAGTATGGTAGAAGAATCAGTCAGGAGGCATGTTCAGATTATAAAAACTATATACATCAGCTACAGAGTTGGAGTGGGTTTTTCCCCCTATGAGTCTGGGGCATTCTTTTTTTTTTTTTTAATTTTTTAAATTTTTTTTTTTATTTAAATTTATTTCTANAATAGTTGGCATGAACTGGCTATGCTGGACTGTGAGTCTGGAGACAAAGACTACAGAGAAAGTTCTTCAATCGTCTAATTAAGAGATCATGGTGAATTGCACTAGAACAGTGCCAGAGAGGCTAAAGAGGAAGAAATATGAATTCTACTGAGTTTGTAGAGACATGATAAAGTATTGGTGATAAGTATTCAGAAAGGGGACTTCTGTGCTGAATCCTGGGTGTCTGGCTTAGATTCCTAGGTGGTGTGTACTGGAGGAAACATACTGAAGAGAGCAGATATTCCTTCTTTAATGTAGAAGAAGTGGCTATACTGAGTTTGAGGTGTCTATAGGATTTTCAGGCGATGATATCCAGTGAAACATTTATCAAAAGGATATAAAATTCAACAAAAACGGGGCGCCTGGGTGGCTTAGTCGGTTAAGCGTCCGACNATTATAGCACAGCCACTTGAGAGAATGGAATAAAAAGCAAACTGGGACTGTAAAAATTATTTCCACGCAGATGGACAGTCTAACCAAGACTAAATAACATAAGTGAGTCAAGTTGTGAATCTGTTTTAATGTTTGATGATCCCTGCATCACCCCAGAGTCCAGAGACTGTGAGAAGGCATATGATCAAAACTGCCTACGTTGGCAGTTTCCTGAGAAAATGTGGTTTAAAAAAAAAAAAAAAAAAGGCAAGTGACTAAAGAAGCTAAAAGGGCTAACACAACACGAATGATGAGTATGAAATGCCCAGGGGTCTCCACAGGGGAAGGGACTAGCCAGGCAAGGGTTGGCGGCTTTGAAAAAAAAAAAAAAAGGAATCAAAGGACTAATGTGACATTGAAATCAGACCCTGGGGAAAGAGATAAGATAATGGGGCATATGAAAGACTGTGGTTGCTATGGTCTGAGTGTGTCCCCTAAAGTTTGTATGTTGAAATCCTTGCCCCTAATGTGATGGTATTAGGAGATGGAGCCTTTGGGAGGCCTCATGAGTGAGATTAGTGCCCTCAAGAAAGAGACCCCAGAGAGTTAGTTCCCTCCTCTCACCAAGTGGGGACCCAGGGAGAAGGCAGCATGCAAGAACCAGGAAGTGGGCTCTCGCTAGACATAGAATTTGCTGGTTCTTTGATCTCCCACTTCTAGCCTCCAGAACTGTGAGAAATAAATGTCTGTTGTTTATAAGCCACCCAGGCTGTGGTAATTTGTTAGAGCAGCCTGAACAAATTAAAACAGTGATCAAAGAGAAGAGTATTAGATTTTCCTTGAACTCCTTTACAGAGAGAAAAAAAAAGTACATAAAGATTAAGAATTTGAAATAATTATGAAATGAGCCACTGCGTCAAAAACAAAAAAAAATTTCCAGGATCCTAGAGGCCCTTTGATCCAATACCCCTTTCTTTCTTCAGGAGATGATCACTCTTACCTTTGTGAAAATCATTTCTGCCTTTTCTGTGGTTTCGCCACCTCTGTATTTTCCCTAAATAGCATAGTTTAGTTTTGTCTATTTTAACCTATATTTAAAAGGAGTCATTTTGAATGTATTCTTTTGCAGCTGATGTTCCTTTGTTCTTTCTTTGTGTTTTTAATACACAACCATATTTTTGCAAATAGCTATAGTTCTTTAATTTTCAATGATGTATAATGTAATGTTGTATAAGCACACCACAATTTATTCATTTGAGTGTCAATGGGCATTGAGTCATTTCCAGTCTGGGGTGTTATAACAGTACTACAATGCACATATGTCTAAGCATCCTGGTTTATATGTGCATGAATGTCTCTAGTACACATAAGTAGGAAAGGAACTGAAGGGTTTCAGGATATGTGAATTTTAGCAGGTTATGCCAAATGATTTTCCAAAGTGGCTTTACCAACTTATGCTCCCACCTGCAATGTTTAAAAATTCCTATTGCTGCACCTGCATACCTTCATCAATATTTAATGTTGTCAGACTTTTTAATTGCTAATCTACTAGGTGCTTAATATATCCAAATACATGTGTAATTTCAATTTCCTTATTACTATTGAGACTGAACATCTATTTATAAGATTATTGCTTGTTTGGAGTTAGGTTCTCATAAGAAGCTTACTCAAGTCTTTTGCCCACTTTTCTATTTGGATGTCTATCTTTCTTGTCAACATACGAGCATTCCTGATAAATTCTGGCTACTGGTTCTTGTTGGCTATATGTGTTGCGTGTATCTTCATGATTCTATGGCTTGTCATTTCTCTCGTGTTATGGAGACTTATTATATTTGAAGAAGTTCTTGATTTTACCTCATTAGAATTTATTAGTCCTTTGCTTTGTGGGTATTGATTTTTGTATCTCGTCTGAGAAAACCTGACCTATAGCAAAGTCACAAAAATATATTTTTATAACTTTTTAAAAAGCTTTATGGTTTTGCCATTTACATTTAGTACTTTAAGCCACCTGGACTGTTTAAATATGGATGCTGTCTTAGGTCGAGTGCTTTGGAAGTAGTTCCTAAGATGAGAATCTATATGCAAGTAACTCATTAAGAACACATTTCTAGAGAAAGCCGTAAGGGTGTTGGTAGCAGGGAATGGGAGAAAGCCAGCCAAGAGTGCAATCTCAGGCAAGCCCTAGAAAGTGGATGTGGTCCATCCTGCAGACATGTCTAATGCAGTGGTTCTCAGCAGGGAGTGATTTTTTTTTACCCCAGGGGACATCTGGCAATACCTGGAAATATTTTTTTGATGGTCACAGTTAGGGGTTGCTACCAGTATCTAGGGGGTAGAAGCAGGGACATAGCTAACCATCCTTCAATGCATAGGGCAGCCCCAACAACAAGGAGCTCTCACATCCCAAATGTCAATGGTGCCAAGCTTGAGAAACCCTGCTCTAGCGTGTGAGTGATGTCTTAGAGCTCTCAGGTAAGAAAGCTGAGATTTCATACTCCTTGTGCTCATCACTTATTCATAACGAACTGCCAGTAAGAGGCAGGGGGACATGTTTCCAGGAAGTTCTGGGTCCCTGAATGATGTGGAGATAATGAACTACATGTCTCTAAGTCAATTCTCCAGGGCAAAAAAAAATAGTACAGCAAAGGTGGGATGTTCACAGAAATGGTACAGTGGCAATCAAGGACATCTGATTGGAGCAGAGCATCAACTCTGCCTACTTTGGTGCCCTCTATGAACTGCACAGATGCACCCATATTTCAGTCCATTCTGTTGTGTGCTCCTGAATGGTGCTTGGTCACAATGTCTAGTGAGATAAATTACAAGATAAAGATCACTGGCACAAACTACAATCTCCACTGCTACAACTGGTGTGGAGGTTGAAACTAATCATACCACATGCTTTATATTTCCTCACCCTTGCTTAGCTCGTCTGCTGTCTACGTTGCTCACCTGATGGGGTGGTCTTTATCCTGGCCTTCATTCCTAGTGAGCTGCTGGGACCATGATCTTATTTGGTGGTGGCTGAGTAATTACCCATTCACAGTCAAATTTAGGCATAAGAGTACCAACAGATGCCCCATGGATCTTACAAATTCCAAACACACTTCTCTCTATCCCCATTGCATAACAGCAATTATACCTCATGATAAACTGAATCAATTGCCTGCTGAACTAGTAGCAACCAAATAACCAGGAAACCTCTGGGTTTTAGCTTTAAGAAGACTCTTATTGAGTCCCCTCTCTAGGAAGCAGACCCCTCCACCCATAGTACCTAAACCTATTGGACCCAGAAGCAAAAAGTCCCCTAAGGGCTTACAGTGAATGATGGTGAGTGGGGCCACTCACACTTTTATCATTTAGTGGTTTATTTTCTTGGCAGTTTCAGAGGTGTGGGGGAAAGGGTCAGGAGCTTCCACCCAGTCTTATAATATAGTTTTTATTTCATAAGCCAATGAATCAAAATAAGAATAGAATGTCCATCCCATTCAGGAATTAATTTATCGCCTGAACTCAATGTGCCTCTATTCATGATAGGGAGCTTGGGTCCCTTGCTATCAGTGTAAGCTCAAATCCTATATCCAACTGCTCTCAAAATACCTACTGTACTGTTAGTGCCCAGTTACTGGGTAAGTGGCCACTGATCCCTTTGGGGATAAACTGGAGGAATTTTTTTTTTTAATTTTTTTATTTATTTCTAGGAGAGAGAGAGAGAGACAGCGTGAGCAGGGGAGAGTCAGAGAGAGAGGGAGACACAGACCCGAAATAGGCTCCAGGCTCCGAGCTGGCAGTCAGCACAGAGCCCGACACGGGCCTCGAACCCACGAACCGCGAGATCACGACCCAAGAGAAAGTCGGACGCCCAACCGACTAAGCCACCCAGGCGCCCCGGGGAATTTCTATTATATACATTTGCTGTGCTGTTCCACTATGCTTCTTCACGAGGATGCAGCCATTTATTTCACGAACTTTGTGTCTGAGAACTGGCTCACTTATGAAAACCCACTTGCATGTCTAACATCTGATTTATGTTCACCTATTCTGATATCTTTTGATTATACAATCCCTCTTCAAAAGTCCTTATGAATATAGTAATCTGTTAGTCATGTGTTTCATAGGCCAGAGCACCTGGCTGCCATTCTGATAGCCCATTACTTAATGTTGCCCATTACTTATCTCCATTTTGACTCTGATTATTTGGTCTCAAATTCCATCATTTCTATTACACTAGCAAGTCACACTCCCTAAAGGATATAATCATCCAGAGATTCTCAGATGGGGTCTTATAGAATAGACCCATTCAAATACAGTAAAACCTTGAATTGCGAGTAACTTGTTCCATGAGTATTCCGCAAGTTGAGAAAACATTCCTAATAGATATTAACTTGATAAATGAGCAATGTCTTGCAATATGAGTCGTATATGATGCTGAATGTCACATGATCACAACTGAGCCAATGGTTCTCTCTCTCTCTCTCTTTCTCTGTGGGATTGTGGGTGGTCATCTCCCATGCTCAGATGCTTGGTCTCAGGACACAGCGTTTGGCAGAAATTAGTAATTTTTCAGAACATTGGAAGGTATCCACAACGGGCACTAGTGTATTTTTTGTCACTTCAAATCACCTATGGACAGTCCTTTACTTTTCCATATAAGAGAAAGCTCAGGACTGCTTTGCTTCATTCTAGGTCAGGCTGCCTACAGGTATAGACCCTTTCCTCTGCTGCCTTATTGCCAGTTACATTAAATACAGTTTATGACAAGAGTTTATTAATATTGTACTGCAGTCAACATCCGAGTGAGCATATACAATGGCCCCCATGCAGAAAAACGTAGAAAAGAAAGGTAGTAAGAAGAAGGAGATAATTATGGTGGGATCAGTTAGGAAGGAAATCATCAAGAAGTATGAATGTGGTATGCAAGTGGCCAAAATTGTGTGATTTTATAAGAGGTCTATGTCTGCATGTCATCTGCAGAGGGGGAGGAAGGGAAGCTAGAAGAATCCTTCACTTCAAATGAGATTAGAGAGATGTGTAATATGTGGTAAACAGTGCAAAATTTTGTAGAAAAGCACCACCCAAATAAGGCTGTAGCAGTGCAATCAATGAATCTGTTTAATGACAGTGCAATGTCACATTTCCATGAAATCCTCAAAAGGAGGCAAAAGCAAGTGTCATTAGATAGGTTCCTTGTTAAAGTTGCATGAAAAGAAAAGATCCCATTGAGCCAATAGACAGCAGTGATTCCATTAGTGACTGTGAAAGTCATCCTACACAATAACCCTTCTCTCTTTTCTCCCTCACACCAGCCACAAAGGTTTCCAAGGTAAGTGCAGGTTAATGTGTTTATTTTCCTTTATATTTTGTCTTTTCTTTATTCTTTTGTATTATATTACAGTGGTACAATCATTTTTATATGAATATTTTTAGTTTATGGAATGATTCAGATGAGTTTCCATTATTTCTTATGGGAAAATTCACTTTGATATACAAGTGCTTTGAATTATAAGCATGTTTCCGAAACAAATTATGCTCACAAACCATTATTAAGGTTTTACTGTATCCTTATTTCTCTGAACCTTTTGAGCCCTTCCTCAACATTCTACCAAGGCGACTGTGACCTCTCCACCTCATTTAGTGTGTGCTCTTACTTCTTCCAAACTTAAGAGCCACCCTAGCAATGCAAGAATGGTTCCAGGAATGGGAAAAGATAGTTGCAAATGACATATCAGATAAAGGGTTAATATCCAGAATCTATAAGGAACTCACCAAACTTCACACCCAAAAAACAAACAACCCAGTGAAGAAATGGGCAGAAGATATGAACAGACACTTCTCCAAAGAGGACATCCAGATGGCCAACAGACACATGAAACGATGCTCAGCATCCCTCCTCATCAGGGAAATACAAATCAAAACCACACTGAGATACCACCTCACGCCAGTCAGAGTGGCTAAAATGAGCAAATCAGAGAACTCTAGATGCTGGCGAGGATGTGGAGAAACGGGCACCCTCCTACACTGTTGGTGGGAATGTAAACTGGTACAGCCCCTCTGGAAAACAGTGTGGAGGTTCCTAAGGAAACTAACAATAGAACTCCCCTATGACCCAGCAATAGCACTGCTAGGAATTTACCCAAGGGATACAGAAATGCTGATGCATAGGAGCACATGTACCCCAATGTTCATAGCAGCACTCTCCACAATAGCTAAAACATGGAAAGAGCCTAAGTGTCCATCAACAGATGAATGGATCAAGAAGATGTGGTTTATCTATACCATGGAATACTCCATGGCAATGAGAAACAATGAAATCTGGCCATGTGTAGCAACATGGATGGACCTTGAGGGTGTTATGCTGAGCGAAATAAGTCAGGCAGAGAAGGACAAATATCACATGTTTGCACGTATAGGAGGATTAGGAGGAACTTGACGGAGGAACAAGGGGGAGAAGAAAGGGGGAAATGGTGGGGGAAAGGGAGAGAGGCAAACCATGAGAGACTCTTGAATGCCGACAAAAACTGAGGACTGATGGATGTGGGGGGGTGGAGGGATGGGCATGGAGCAGGGCACTTGTGGGGATGAGCACTGAGTATTACATGGAAACTAATTTGACAATAAACTATTTGTAAAAAAAAAAAAAAGAGTGTTTCCAGGAGCTCTTGCCAGAGCATTACATCCTAAATTATTGAAGAATGATGATGTCAATAAATTCAACCTTACTCAGCCTTATCTTCTGCCTCCACACCCCAGTCCAGGCCCCTTGATATCCATTTCCAGACATGTTCTTTGCATGTCTGTCTGGGGATTACTGTTCTCTAGCACATCCACCCTGATGTTTATGTTTCTGTCTCAAGTCTCAAAGTCCCGAAATTTGCCCATCAGGGTCTGGCTTTGACTTAGGAGAGTTGCCAAGGCTAAGCCCTCTACCTTCTCAGTTCTTCGTTTCCCAACCTAGATATTCAAGTCCTAGCCCAGGGTTTCTAAGAGACTTAAGATACATAGCAACCAAATGCAGTGAGTAGTTCTTGACTGGATTCTGGAGAAAACAGTTGTAAAGGATATTTTTAGAAAAATTAAAAAAAACACAAATGAGGACTGCAGTTAAATGGTTTGTATTATGGTGTTCGGGGGTATTTGATGTGATGGTAGTGGATTGGGTAAGAAGGAGTCCTTGTTTTTGGAAGTGCAGGCTGTGATATTTAGAGGTAGAGTTTGGTGATGTACATGGTTTTCTTTGAAATATTTCAGCAAAAAAGGATGATGAAGGAAATGTGGCAGAACATTAATAATTGTTACATCCAAGTGTTGTAGATATGGCTGTTCATTACAGTATTGTCTCTACTTTTTACATGTTTGAAATTTTTCATAATAAAAAGTAAATTAAAAGGTATTTATAGAGGAAGGAAAAGTTTAGACTTAGATATGATTGCTCAAGATAAGGAAACAACCAGAATCTCCAAGGAGATACCAGAATGGAATGGTCCCAGAAGTATTCCAAGGAAGCTAAGTGATTCTAAAACTGTCCCTCAGGCCCTGCAATACTTGAAGAGTGAAATACTGGGCAGTCTTCAAAGAGATCTCCACCCATGTACATGCAAAGAGAAGAAAGATCCCCTATTCTACAAGAGACCATTCTCTGAACTCCTGCTTCAAAAGGAAATCAAACAAAATATAAAATAATACATCTGCTCCTAAAATAAGACACTTCCTCCCCCCATAAAAAAAATCTCACTTTAAGTATCCTATTAACTCTACAAACTACCAAGATACCATACAAATTCTTTCCATAATTGTTCTTCATATCTTAGAATACCTTTACTATTTGAGATGAAATACAAAAAAGAATCACCTTGTACTCAATTCAATTTTAGTACTGAGATTCTGTGGCACAGAAAAAAAACAAAACAAACAAACAAACAAACAAAAAGCATTGCTCATACTGCTATTAGGAAACATAGTTTGTTCCAGCAATCCAGATTCTGGATATATATCCAAATGAAATCATTATCTCCAAGAGATAGCCGCACTCCAGTGTTCATTATAGCATTATTACAACAGCCAAGATATGGAAACAACTTAACTGTCTGTTGCTAAATGAATAAATGAAGAAAATGTGGTATGCATACACAAGGAAGTATTATTCAACTTAAAAAAAAGAAGACAGAAGAAGAAGGAAACCCTGCCATTTGCAATGGCATGGAAGTACCTGGCAGACATGATGCTAAGTGAAATAAGCCAGACAGAAAAAGACCAATTAATGTGCATGGTATCAGTTACATGTAGAATCTAAAAAAGAAAAGAAGAACGTTGAACTCATAGAACTAGAGAATGGTGGGGTGCCTTGTTGCTCAGTCATTTGAGCATTGGACTCTTGATTTCAGCTCATGCCATCGTCTCACGGTTCGTGGGATCGAGCCCCAAGTTGGACTCTGCACTGACTATGGAACCTGAGTGGGATTCTCTCTCTTCCTCTCTCCCTGCCCTTCCCCCTCACTCATACTCTCTCTCCTTCTCAAAATAAATAAATAAACATTAAAAACAAAATAAATAGAGAATGGTGGTTGCCAGGGACTTAGGACCTTGGGGAGGGGGGGGAACAGGGAGAGGCTGGTAAAAGGGTACAAATTTTGTTACAAGATGAATAAGATCTGAGGTAATAACATGGTGACTGTGGTTGATAATTCTGTATTGTAGAATTGAAATTTGCAAAGAGATTTCCCAATAATATTCCCAATAATAACAATAATAAAAGGTAAATATGTAAAGTGATGGATCTGTTAATTAACTCAATGGTGGGCAAACTTTCAAACTGTATACATGTATCAAATCATCATTTTGTTCCCTAAATATAATACAATTTTGTCAATTATATCTCACCAAAGCTGAAGAAAAAAAAAAAAAAGAAATAGTTGTTGATCAGATTCAATCCATCAACTAAGCTAACTTTTCTTCCACAAATTACTTCTTTCTTTGAACTTGAGACTTTTTGAGATTCAGATTCTACTTATTACTGTGCCTTAATTACCTTATGTGGATTTCTAGGGGCTTAGACCACAAATCACAGAGTTCCTAAAATATTGAGTGGTGTTCTGATTTGCTGTTTGCTTAATGTCTTTATCTTATAATAATTGAAGCATCAATGTGACATTCTATATTCTCAATCATTTTTCATCTCATGGTGAATAAACCTATTTATGCATACCTGTCATATCTTTAAAAAGTGGGATCTATTCGGGGCGCCTGGGTGGCTTAGTCGGTTAAGCGCCCGACTTTAGCTTAGGTCATGATCTCGCGGTTCGTGGGTTCGAGCCCCACGTCGGGCTCTGTGCTGACTGCCAGCTCAGAGCCTGGAGCCTGTTTCAGTCTGTGACTCCCTCTCTCTCTGACCCTCCCTGCTCACGCTGTCTCTCTCTCTCTCCTAGAAATAAATAAAACATTAAAAAAAATTTTTTTTTAAAAAGTGGGATCTATTCATCAGTTATCTCAGTGAAGTATGAGAGCCAAAGTTTTATCCACCATTTGCAGTCAGTGCATACAACTCCATTTCACACTCACCATGTGCCAGACACAGGACTAGGCAGCCTAAGTGCCGTGTGCACAAAACACAGCAGGTTGCTGCCCTCAGAAAGCTTACAGCTGTGCAGAGAAAATAAAGATTAAACCCTACCTGCAAATCATTAAGTAAATCATTACCAGTGTTGCAAAATGCTTTAAAAGAGAACAAGAGCGGGACCTGGGTGGCTCAGTCAGTTAAGCGTCTGACTTTGGCTCAGGTCATGATCTCATAGTTTATGGGTTTGAGCCCCACATGGGGCTCTGTGCTGACAGCTCAGAGCCTGGAGCCTGCTTCAGGTTCTGTGTCTCCCTCTCTCTCTGCCCTTCCCCTGCTCATGCTCTGTCTCTTTCTGTCTCAAAAATAAATAAACATTAAAAAAGAGAACAAGAAACAGGGGACCTCCTAGATTGTAAAATACAGGGACGATAATATCTTTGTGGCATTTTCAAGGTAAATAATACAAGTATGTCAAACGTGGTTGGGAATAAAAAAATTGTGTGTTTTTGGCAAAATGTAAAGCATTAAAACCAAAGAAAAATCCTTTAATATATGAAACCTTTGTAGGATAATTTATTAAAAAAAAAAAAGACATGAAACCTTCAAACCCCTTCCCACCAGTAGTCAAATGAAGTTTCACTTACATGCAAGCAAAACTGCATACAATAGTGAAAGGTGGTTTTTTTCTATAGTACATTTTGTTTATGTTGATTGCCAAATTCACTGGTATCACCCTAGTGAAACTATTCCATTTATTTTCAATAAACATACATCACATAAAATAATCCTTCACAAATTTGTTGAAAATCACATTACCCATAATGTAACATATTCAAATACCACATAAAAGGTCTAGTCCCAACTACACATATCTTAATATTATTTGGTGGTCCCATGTCCTCTTACAGAAAGATCAAACATGCTTTCTTCATGTTCCCAAGGATTTAGATTATTTTGCCATAGGAGACTGGGGAGATAATTATGATACAATTTGTCCTTCAGCAGACAATGTATAGTTTACCTTACTAGCTTCAGATTCTGGAAAATGTATTTTTGTTCTTTTTAAGCAGGAAGCACAAATCTCTCAACATACAATGAAAATTTTAACTCATTTCTATTTTTTTCAAACAGAAACTGAGACAACGAGCATATTACCTTCCTTAAAAATCTTTTTAGTGTTTATTTATTTTTGAGAGAAAGACAGAGCACAAGAAGGGGAGGGACAGAGAGAGAGGGAGACACAGAATCCAAAGCAGGCTCCAGGCTCTGAACTAGCTGTCAGCACAGAGCCCGACGTGGGGCTCAAACTTAGGAACCATGAGATCTTTACTTGAGCGGAAGTCAGACACTCCACCAACTGAGCCACCCAGACTTCCCAAGAGCATTTTACCTTTTTAATTACTATCCACTATTATTACCTTTGGATGAACTGAACTCTTGTAGCTCTGAAATTTTGAATTGCTTTTTTTTTTCTTTAAAAAAAAAGGTTTTTCTGAACTTAAAAACTAGAAAGGATATGTCTGTTGGCCATCTGGAGCGAAATAAGTCAGGCAGAGAAGGACAAATATCATATGTTTGCACGTATAGGAGGATTAGGAGGAACTTGACGGAGGAACAAGGGGGAGAAGAAGGGCGGAAATGGTGGGGGAAAGGGAGAGAGGCAAACCATGAGAGACTCTTGAATGCTGACAAAAACTGAGGACTGATGGATGTGGGGGGAGGAGGGATGGGCATGGAGGAGGACACTTGTGGGGATGAGCACTGAGTGTTATGTGGAAACTAATTTGACAATAAACTATTAAAAAAAAAAACTAGAAAGGATAAAGTATTGCTAACAGACTTCTGGAGCTGGGTAAAATTTCAGCCCCAGACATCGATGACACAGGAACATAAGTTCTCCTTACATTCAACATTCAAACACTAATTTATAAACTGGATCTTTTGTTGTTTATGAAGGAGTAAGGAAGGCATATGGTGAGGGCAGCATCTAATTTCATAGCCCTTTACCAAACATCTCATTTCAGGAATATAACCCATCTCATGCCAAAATTCCACATTAAAAACCCACCACAGATGTTATCTCTCAGGGGAGGGGCTGAGGTTGGGGGGAAGGCTGTAGGGAGAAGTCGGTTTGTTGAAGGAAGTCAAGAGCACCAAGAATAACAGAGAAATTCCCAACAGCCAGAGGACAAGGGACAGAGGTCAGTGTGCGATAGGGAGCAAAGGAAGAGCGTGGAACAGCCCTTCTGAGAAGGGATACAGAAAACCAAGCTCCAGATCTGGTCATCATTCACATTACAAAGCGTTTCACATATGACACAGAGCTTTCCGTATGTTACTTTCTTCAGACCTCCTTGTGGGGCAGCAGGTTTTATTAACTACATATTGCAGCCAGGGGAACAGAGACCCAGAACGGGACCTGGGCCGCGGCACTTGCCTAAGGGAACATAACTAATAAGCAGATTCCAGATCTTCCCCAAACAATCACACTCCTCTTCCCAGTGCCTCACATTTGGACTCCCCTGTTATGACCAGAAGCTCCAAACTTTACTGTCAGCAACAACTTCTCCTACCATATTAATTTTACCATGTTTCCTCAGCCTAGGATTCAGTTTGTTTCTTTCTTCTGCTTTGATTGCATAGTATGTAGGAAATCTGATTTAAATGGATACATAGTTGTAAATGGTAACAATTTTTAATAGCTCCTCTTGTAATTTCAGGAAAACTTCAATTAAATAAAAATAACAGGAAAAGCATTTTTCCAATAACTGCACAACAATGAGTTAAGGTGGCAGCACAAATTATAGTATTGATTGTCTCCAGTGTATGAAAGTACAGAATTCAATGTACCTGTTGTTCTTATAACATAGTTTAAACAGTGTCTGTGTGCAAACACCAACTCTATTATATATATATGTATATATATAATATGTGTGTATATATATACATATATATGATGTCCATGACATACACATATGTATAGACATATACAGAGATACATATATGGACAGCAACATATATAAACACATACACATATATAATGACTTGAAATTAGAATCAAGTATTTGAAAAACAAGGTATTACTCTATGTGTATGCCACCAAAGTTTGCTCTAAGTCTTCGAAAAAACAGTAAGGGTGATAACCAAGTGACTTTAACAACAAGAATTAATTGGATTGTATAAGAAGGCTATGAGAGAAGCTTACAGTGCTGTAGAATTGGTTTTAGATAATTATATTCCTGTGCCTGAGCTTTATGAATGAAAGAGCAAACAAATGAGTTAATTCATCTTTATCTGAGGCAATCAATCCATAGATGTTTACTGAGTGACTTCTACTTGCTAAAACCACAATGTTATGAACTCTAGGGGATATAAAGACACAGTTTAAATAGAAGTTAATAATGAAGTACAATCAGAACAGATAACCAACTTTACAGAGAAGTGAATAATGAGTACCATGAGAGTCATGGGAACAGTAAGTAGTCAAGAGGTTCAGAAGAGGAGAAATCACTTCCATCCCAGGACTCGGGATGGTGTAGTGGGGGTTCAGCTGGTGTCTGATAGGTGATTGAAACTGGATTCACAGAAAAAAATGGAAAAAGGTATTCCAGGCAAAAGGAGAACACCACAAACCACTCTGTAGTTTAAAAAGAGGGGTAGTCCCTGGGTGACTCAGTTGGTTGAGGATCTAACTCTTGATTTCAGCTCAGGTCATGATCTCAGAGTCGTGGGATTTAGCCCATGCTGGGGTCTGCACTGGGCATGGAACCTGCTTCCCCCTACTCCTCACCCCCTCTGTCTCTTGGTCCTCCATCTCTGTCTCCCTCTCTTTCACTCTCTCTCTCATTAAAAAAAAAAAGGCAGGCTGTAGCCTTATGGGGAATCGTTACCTGACAGACTATATAATTTGAACTCTATCTGGGAAGAGCAACCACACCAAACTTTGAAGGAAGGGAGAAGCATGATCAAAGTGGTAGTATGCAAGATGATTAGGGACTTGGAAAATTGTCCAGGCATAAAGTGACAAAAGTTTGGAGGAGGGTAGTTGCAGTCAAAAAGGAAAGTAAAGCTATGATAAAAATTGAGTCATAACTAGCCAAGGCTCTGACGAGACTTTACATCCCCTAGAGGACAGAGATCGCATTGTATTCACCACAGTGCCTGACTCTTAGCAAGCATCTGGAAATCTGGATATTTGCAGAGAGAATGAATACAGAAGAGAAAAGAGGGAAGGCTTTTAATGATTATGCTTTTTTTTTAAGTTTATTTATTTATTTTGAGAGAGAGGCGGAGAGAGAGAGAGAGGAGAGAGGAGAATCCCAAGCAGGAACCACTCAGCACAGAGTCCAATGCGGGGCTCAATCTCACAATCATGAGATCATGACGTCAGCTGAAATCAGAGTTGGTGGCTTAACCAACTGAGCCATCCAGGCGCCCCCATGATTGCACTTTTGAACCTAAGCAACTAGAAGAAATGTGCATTGTTAACTAAAATGGGAAAATCATGGGTGAGACCGTTCTGATATTAAAAATACTATAGGCCAACCTCGCTTTCCTGTGCTTTGAAGATAATGATGTTTTTTACAAACTGAAGGTTTGTGGCAACCCTGTGACACGGAGGCTTGTCAGCTCCATTTTTCCAAAAGCATTTGCTCACTTCGTGTCTCTGTGTCACATTTTGGCAATTCTCACAGTATTTCAAATTTTTCATTATTATTATATGTGAGTTGCTGCGATCTCATGACCCAATGTTAATGGATGAGGAATTGCTTCATACGGGTGAACACAAAAGTGGTTTCTTGAAACTACTCCTGGTGAAGACGCTGTGAAGGTTGTTAAAATGACAACAAAGAAGTTAGAATCTTCCATAGACTTGGCTGATAAAGCAGAGGCAGGGTCTGAGTGGACTGAGTCCAATTTTGAAAATTCTACCCTAGTAAAATGCCGGAGGCCAGGTCCGGCCAGGTCCGGGGGTCCCTGAAGGATGGATGGTGTCGGCGAGGGAGGGAGTGAGAGAGGCCCGAGATTCTTTCTGATCACCAGGCAGGCATCTCTGCACTGTCAGATTTGGCATCTTTATTTATAGGTCAAATGATAACATGACATCAGAAAAAGGAATTTTTACAATGGAAAACTCTTTGTGATAAGATGCTTTGGAAAGTGTACAGAAGCAGGTTTTATAGAAGTATTTTTGCAGAACTCCTCCAATCATAGTGAGGTTGAGTAAATCTCATAATTAAGGAAATAACAGGGTATTCTTAGTGAAAAACAGGATAACATACATATTTGTTCTAAGTTAATAACGCTAGGATTAGGACGTAGGTTAAGTTGTGTATAGATAGGCTAGGAGTCATTCTGTCTGGCTCAGAAGAGGACGAATGTCTTTGAGCTGGTTAATAAGTTGTTTGTGCAAACTTTTTTGACTTGATGCTGAATGTGTAAATGCCATGGAGGCCCTAAATGTGTCGGCCTTTGTATGTGGGTTATGTTTTAGCTACTCTTATCTATCCTCATCCCAGTCGCCAGTGTAAGGGAGGGTGTTTGCAGAAAGTAGGCCTTAGGGAAGAAACTGCCATACATCACCAGTTAGAAAAAGTATAACTATTAACTTAAGTTCCACCCTTGTCTGTTCCTAAACTCTAAATTAGGCTCTTTGTCTCAGGGCCGGGCTCAATTGTAACTCTTGTGTTCTTAACCCCCTTTATTATCCAAGTCTTGGGTCTACAAGGCCCATAGAAAGAGACTTCTAACAATCATCCACAGAGCTTTCATCTAAAATCTTTTTTGAAAAGGCAGGAATATGCTTTTCCTTATGAGGANATGTGGGTTATGTTTTAGCTACTTTTATCTATCCTCATCCCAGTCGCCAGTGTAAGGGAGGGTGTTTGCAGAAAGTAGGCCTTAGGGAAGAAACTGCCATACATCACCAGTTAGAAAAAGTATAACTATTAACTTAAGTTCCACCCTTGTCTGTTCCTAAACTCTAAATTAGGCTCTTTGTCTCAGGGCTGGGCTCAATTGTAACTCTTGTGTTCTTAACCCCCTTTATTATCCAAGTCTTGGGTCTACAAGGCCCATAGAAAGAGACTTCTAACAATCATCCACAGAGCTTTCATCTAAAATCTTTTTTGAAAAGGCAGGAATATGCTTTTCCTTATGAGGAATCTGTGGGGAATATCCATCTGATTTGGAATATTGTGAGGCCTGGTCAATACCAGCAGGCTCACTTCCAACATGAGCCCGTAGTAGCAGAAGGAGATACCAGTTTTCATTTCTCATGGCAGGAGCTGTGCAAACACTGCCATTTCCTCGTGTGACTGCCATCCAGCGAGGCCAGTGTGGCTCCCAGAAGTAAAATTCTATACAATATCATCACATGCTACAAAAAAATCATTTGTGAAAGGAAGGGTCAATCGATGTAGCATAGCAGACTTCGTTGTTGCCTTAATTTAAGAAACTGCCACAGTCACCCCAGCCTTCAGCAGCCACCACCCTGATCAGTCAGCAGCCATCAACATCGAAGCAAGACCCTCCACCGGCAAAAAGATTACAGCGCACTGAAGGTTCAGCTGATAGCATTTTTTTTTTTTAGCAATAAAGCATTTTTAAAATAAGGTATGTACGTTTTTAGACTTGATGCTATTGCACACTTCATAGACTACAGTACAGTGTAAACATAACTTTTATATGTACTAGGAAATCGAAAAATTCATTTGACTCACTTTATTGAAAGGTATTTGCTTCACTGCTGTGGTTTCGAGCCAAACTTGCACTACCTCCAAGATATGTCTGTAGAATAAAATTCGATAAGGTGTTGAATTGGAATATTGCTTTTATCCTATTCTCCTTTAGCACACCTCATCTGTCACTGACCCACAAAATTGTTTTCAGGTCAGGTCCTGCTGCCATCTCTACAATACCATGAGTCACTCCTTTCCTCAGGATGACTGTCTTCTTTCCTAAGTTCCTAACGCCAAACTTCTGTTAACTCTTTACGAGAGCAAAGAAAAAACAGTACTGATTGTGCTCTGTCTGAAATGGTAACATCAAAAAGGCGCGGTCTGTGGGAGCACCATCTCGCCACGCTGTGTATTCAAGGGGATGAAAGACAAGCCCCTGACAATGGCTCTCCAGACCTCAGATCCCAAGAACCAGTCATGACCCCAAACGTGAAATACACCTGGCATGACTTGGCCTGTATCACAGGTACGCAAGTGGGTGAACTGTTACCTAATGAGCACTGCTCATGGAGTTAGCTATATTAAGACCGGGAGGAAAAAATTCAGTCCTCAAAACAGATTATTTAGTTGGACTTATTCTCTCACTTGTTCATCATTTTTTAAATCAGTGCTTCTGTGGGCCTTTTTATATAAAAGGACATTCTCTATTTCTGCCAAGTCTGAAAATGTTATCCAATTCTTCCTCATAAAGATGGCAGTTTGCAAACTTAGCTCGCAAATTCAAATAACTGTGTAATTACCCACCACATCTTTAATTTAGAGCATCTGACAGTATAAGGCATAGAAGTAAAAGTAATGGTACTGAACACCATAAATGTCTCGATAACAAATAAACCAATAAAAATATTACTCAAGATAATGCATGCAATAAGAAAACTCATAGAGGATTTATATATATGCTTAAAGCATCCATTCAAAATTTGCTTTTACAATCACTTTAAATGAATAATAAACATGTTACATTGCTAAAAATAAAATCACTCAACAACACAAACAAAAGCAAAGAGAGCAGCTGGTGTGTGCACTCTCCTACCACAGCTGTTTTATATTATTAAATTTTTACATTTTGCAACTGACACAAAAGCAATCTCGACTTTTTCAAATGCTATATTCATTTGAGCTACTTAAAAATTTTTTCTCTCAGACCCCAAAAATATAACTTAAAAAGATTTTTTTAATGTTTATTTATTTTTGAGAGAGACAGAGAACGAGCTGGGGAGGGGCAGAGAAAGAGGGAGACACAGAATCCAAAGCAGGCTCCAGGCTCTGAGCTGTCAGCACAGAGCCTGACATGGGTCTCGAGCTCACAAACCATGAGATCATGACCTGAGCTGAAGTCAGACGTTTAACCGACTGAGCCACCCAGGTGCCCCCAAAATATAGCTTTTTAAACTTAAAACCATAAATGTCAATCCCCCTATTGCAATGGGTCTACATGCTCAAATATATGAATGGATGGGGTCAAATCTTAATAAGCTTCATCTGCTGTGTATTGGCACCTGTTTATAAGCTTTTAATTTCAAGAAGACCTGTAAAGGAAAATAGACACAATCTTCAACATACAGACTGTGTATTCCTCTGAATATTATATAGGTACTAAGGCCAAATCTAAAAAGGTCTATACATAACAGACCACGTGATGATATGACATATGACACCTGGACATACACTTTGGAATGATTCAATGAAAAAATCTTACTGGACACCTACTATGTGTTGTGTCCTGGGGGCACAAATAAATGACAACAATTTTTGCCCCCAAAGGGAAGGAATTCGCAAGGAAACCACAGATGCTGGGATGCCTGGGTGACTCCATGCCAGGTAGTTTCTGGGTCATCTTCTTTAAAGGTCGCTCTGAGAGGATGTCCTATCACCTCATTCCTTCTCTCCCTGTGAGCCTTCTCTCCCCTTCTGTTGTGTCTTCCCCTACAATTACCCACCACTCCTTTCCTTTCCTCTGTCTTTATTTCACCCCCTGCCATAAATCCTCCAGAATAGAATCATGAGGCCCTAGAAGATATTGGTCCAAAAGATGGCCTGTGTAGAAAATTTAAGATCAATTCACAGCTTACAACCACTGTGGAATCCACTCTTGGCTTCAACATCCCTACTGCATTCCAGCCCCCTAAGGTCAACTGCTGTGTCTCCAGGAAGCTTTCTTGAAATACAGCTTTCTTCTCTACTATGGGGTCAATGGACACAGCTCTATACCAATGGTCATTTCTCATAATCCCCATTTAAAATGAAACTAAATATATGTGAAGGTCCTTTCTACCTGGCCCATGCTATGCTATATACCCTGCATTGCTAAATATTTCCATAGTGCCAAAAAGATGGACATCTTCCAAAATTTGCCAATTTCTTAGCCAACAAAAGACATTTTGTGAAACAACATTGTGTCCTTTATAGATGACAACCATGCTTGAGTGTAAAGCATGCACTTTGTTTTCCCAGCAGAGATGAAGACATAGTCTTTCTCCTCTATTTTCTTCTATGTCTTAATTAATTCATGTTTTCTGTCTAACCTTTAAGTATTTGCGGTTAGAGCTCCTTCACATTCTCTGAACACAGTATGATCACAGCTGTTAACCTTGCCAACCCTCCAAAATAATAATGACATTTAGCATTAATGATTCAGAAATTAGATTTTCTCTCCAAGCAAAATTTTTTCAGTGACTCCAAAGTGCCCACACCTATCCTTTATTTGGGAGGGGAAAAATGATAGCTTGTGCTACTTGATGTGATTTCAGGAAGCCCTATCCACTGGTCTGAGGCTGCCCTCAGCACATCCAGTGTGTTTCTCTCATGCTGGGAGAGCATGTCTATGCATCCACACATGCAAATATAGTCTCACTGGATCATCCTGCTGCTTTTTAGAATCTTCTTTTAAAATACTTTAGATATGCCAGTTATAAGTTATTCTTCAGTAAATGATTAAGTCAGTTTCCTTTGGAATCCCTAATAGTTTAGTAAAGCCTGTTTGAGTTTATTGAATGTATTAGAAATGCCCTTGAAAGTCAAAATTAAATAATTTCACTTTAAAAATATTAAACATCATAATTAAAGCTTCCTTGCAATTATTCTGAATGATATTTCAACATCAGCAGGTCAATTAGTGAAGCAATATTTACATAGCATCCACTCTGTCTTTATTCCCGGATCACTTTAAATGGGAAAGTTGCACTACTTTTTAGTCCAAACTGATGGAAATACACACATCTAGAACCTGAGGATTTCTCATTTGTCACGTTGGTATTGGTCTGCAAAAACTTAGCTCTAAAAAGTCATGGTAGGAATAAATGTGGCTACATGATATATTGTTGGTATTCTTTATTGTCATTATTTCTGAGGGGGAAAAACTAATAATAAAGTGATGATTTGCTCTTCTTCATAAGAGCTTCCAGGATTGATTTCCTACCTACTCACCCGCACATGAATTTACATGGAGCATTGCATTAACTCTAAATGTGAATAATCAGTCCCTTATTAATGAGGTAGAATTCAAACTAGATTTCCCCCCTTCAGCTTGCCGGGTAAATGTGTACCTACCAAGTTAGCAATCTTTACAGGTTATTCATAATATTGTTACATACCCACCCTTGGTTGGAGTGGGGCTGCTACTCAGGTGATTCCAAAGGACAGAGTGGTCAGAGCATGCAGCTGAAGAGGGTTATTCTCAAGACTTAAAATCTAATGGCACTGGGGCACTTGGGTGGTTGAGTGTCTGACTTCCACTCAGGTCATGGTCTCACAGTCATGAGTTCAAGCCTTATGCTGGGCTCTGTGCTGACAGCTCAGAGCCTGGACCCTGCTTCCGACTCTGTGTCTCCCTCTATCTCTGCCCCTCCCCCACTTGTGCTCACTCGCGTGTGTGTGCGCTCTCTCTCTCTCTCTCTCTCTCAAAAAATAAATAAACATTAAAAATTTTTTTAAGGTCTGATGGCATTAGTCCTGCCAGTGTCAGACTTGCTTGGGACCCATTACTCTTTCTTTCTTCTTTTTTTTTACTTTAGAGAGAGTGAGAAAGAATGCACATACAGGAAAGGGACAGAGTTGGGGGAGAGAGAGACAGGGAGAGAGAGGGAGAGAAGGAAGGAGAATCTTAAGCAGGCTCCAAACTGGGATTGTGCCCTGAGCCGAAATCAGGAGTCAAGATACTCAACCCACTGAGCCGCCCATGTGTCCCTCTTTCTTCCTTTCTTTCCACTGGAGTGGAAATATCTAGCCTATGCCTACTCTGCCATTGAATTTTGGAAGCAGGTAACTTTGTTTTCTGGCTTCATAGGTTTGCAGATGGAGAGAACTTTTGTCCCAGGATGAATCATGTCCCAAGTGTCACCCATAACTGATTTAGATGATATTTGGCTATTTCAGACTTAGAGTTGATGCTGGAATGGGTTAAGACATTTGGAGATGTTGGGATTGGGTGAATGTGTTTTGTATGTGAAAAGGGTAGAAATCTTGGGGAACAAAGCAAGAGTGCCATGGGTTAAACCATGTCTGCCCAAGATCCATACATTGTAGTCCTGACCCTCATTACCTCACAGTGTGATCTTATTTGGAGACAGCATGTTTAAAAAGAGAATAAAGTTTAAATGAGGCCATTACAGTGGGACCTAATCCACTATAATTGGTTTCCTTAGAAAAGGGAAATATAGGGGCTCCTGGGTGGCTCAGTCGGTTAAGCGTCCGACTTCGGCTCAGGTCATGATCTCATGGTTTGTAGGTTCGAGCCCCACGTTGGGCTCTGTGCTGACAGCTAGCTCACAGCCTGGAGCCTGCTTCAGATTCTGCGTCTCCCTCTCTCTCTGACCCTCCCCTGCTCATGCTGTCTCTCTCAGAAATAAACATTAAAAAAAATTTTTTTAAAAAAAGAAAAGGGAAATATGGGGGGACACCTCACTGGCTCAGTCAGTTGAGCGTCTGACTTTGGCTCAGGTCATGATCTCACAGTTCACTGGTTTGAGCCTCATGTTGGGTCTTTGCTGACAGCTCAACAGAGCCTAGAGCCTGCTTTGGATTCTGTGTCTCCATCTGTCTCTGCCCCTCCGTGCCTGTGCTCTCTCTCTCAAAAATGAATAAACATTTAAAAAAAAAAAGGGAAATTTGGGCACAGAGATTTGCATAGAGGGAAGATGATATGAAGACACAGAGGGAGGAGATGGCCATCTACAAGCCAAAGAGAAAGGCCTGAAACAGAGCCTCTCCTTAGAGACCTAAGAAGGAACTGAGCCTACTGAACCTTGATTTCAGATTTCTAGCCTCCAGAGTGGTGAGAATGTAAATTTCTGTTGTTTAAGCCACACAGTGTGTGGTACTTTGCTATACCAGCCCTAGCAAACTAACACAACACCATTTAATACTAATAAATTAACATAGAAAATATGTTGGTATTTAAATCATTGTTTATGTGATATTTGAACATCTATTCAATGCTACAAATTATATTTTGCAATGAGATTGATAAAGCTTTAGTTTCCTTATAAGACATATTTAATAAAGGTAGAATTATATCTTAAAAGTCATGTATTTACTACACATATTTGCATTTGTGTAATTGATTTAAAGGGAAAAAGTCAAAACAGAACACTCTGACAGCATGTGCAAAAGAAAAATAATTAAAAGTAATAGTAGTTACATGTACTTGATAAATATGCTACCAAGTCATTTTCAGAATTTGGCTGAGCTTTACATTCCAGAGCTGAGACCATGATTGTAATATTCAACAAATCAATTCTTAAGAGAATGAAAAGTTGATTTCTTAAAAATGCATAATTCCCCACAAGATAAAACTTGTATACAAATAAATAAAACTATGTCTCAAAGTCACACTTCCTCTTAACTCATTCAAATTAAATTAATGAAAAATGCAAATAATGAACAAAATAGCATCCTTAAGTCATTCTAACATCAGATTCAACTGAGATTTCTCCAAGAAAACACTGCCAATTAAGTAAAAACACTCATGAGAGCTCTTACTTCTAACATTTGGAATTTCTTTAAAGTAAATCTCTGCTAAATAGACATGAACCTATGTATACTACAAATGAATAAAGAATACCGAGTTGATTGGAAAAACATTCAATCTTTTAATTTGATGCTTTTTCTTACATGTGTTCTTCATACCTTCCTTTGAAATAAAAAATAGTTATTACTTTTATGTGTTGTATAATTTAAAGTAACATGATCAGAGGAGCCAGCTGGTTAAGCATCCAACTTGGGCTCAGGTCATGATCTCAGGGTCTGTGTGTTCGAGCCCCTTGTCAGGCTCTGTGCTGACAGCTTAGAGCCTAGAGCCTGCTTCGGATTCTGCGTCTCCCTCTCTCTCTGTTCCTCTCCTGCTCATTCTCTCTCTCAAAAATAAATAAACATTAAAAAATTTTTTAAAATAAGTAAATAAACTAACATGATCACCTAACATGTCACAAATTATTGCTAAATATTGTCTTTTGTTCTTCCAAGGTTTTATTTTCAATAAAGGAAAGAGGGAATTTGAATCAACCCCTTGTACTGGTGAAAAGAAGAGAGTTCTTCATCCACCTCCCACAGGCTCCCTTGCCCTTGACTCCTTGCCGCCCATCATCTTCTCTGAACAGCGGCAGCCTCAACAGGAGCCCTGGAAGTCAGGGGTCATGCACCCAACAGCCTGAAGGATGGGTCTTTCTGGCATGAGATAGCTAGAACTACCTGCTCTTTTCCAGGTGTCAGTTGAAATCTTAGAAGAGCAGACAAAACATTCTGATCCCTCTCCTCCCTCTCCTGCCCCACATCCCCTAGTTCCCGAATGCTCTGACAATAAGAGTGTACTTTACATGAACATGATAACTAGAAGTCGTTGCGGGGAAAATTTTAGAAGTTAATGCAGTGCCATATCTCTGATACAAGCTGCATGGCCACTCCCATTGAGCATGATGATCTCTTTGCCCCATTGGGTGCAGCTGGCATTTAACACCGTGCGGTGTGTGGAGGCACAGAGAACAATGGCGTCCATCCCCGGGCATGGAGACCCCTGTCCAGATCCACACCAAGGAAGATACGGTCCTGGGATACAATCGTTGAGATGGAATGGCAGCCACTACCTTCTTCAGGATGGAGGGACCAATGAGAAACAGAGATGACCCACTAACTCTGTGGGGACAAAACTGACTTGGCCACTGATGGGCTGTGTTTGTAACTGACTTAACCTCTCCTAAAGTTGCTGTCCTGACAGATGACAAATGACCTACACAGACAATGGATGCCATTTTCTTTCTTTCTTTCTTTTTTTTTTTTTTTGAGGGGGATGCTTATTTGATTTTATGACCAATAGCCTCCCTAGAACATGTTCTTCAATGTCTAAGAGACCATTGCCGGCCCCGAGGCCAGTTAGAGTGAAGCCTCCAGCTGGGTTTTACTGCAGTTTATCACGTTAAATATTTGCAAGCAATCTGATTGAAGGCATTCATCTCGTGATATTTAGGATTTAGGCCCTTTTATCCCCCAGCTGGTAGAGAAGAAACCACAAAGACCATTTGAATGGCTTAGCCCTGGTGGGGAGCAGAGACAGTGTTGTGGAACCTCTCGGTTCACAGGACAGGAACCTGCTACTTGTTCTCAGTCACTTCCCCTGAAAGCTGGATGCGACTTTTCTGCAGATGGACTGCCTCCCTGCCAAAGCACAGGCGGGATATTTGGACACATTGTCTCCTTTCTGTGACCTATTAAATGTCACTTATGTACTTCAGGGCAGAGACCATTATTAATGGAGTGGGACTTGACAGAACCTTCCCTGGAGTGACAGGGACATATGAGGAGTCTTTCCCTGCAGGATGTACTTTTAGTGAAAGTTAAATTAACGTGGAAGGTAAAATGCAGCTCAGATTTAAAGAATACATTTGGGATGATGAGAAATAAAAGGCATGCAATATGGATAAGTGAAATTGCTCTGGGGGGGAACTTTGACAAAATAAATAGTTAGCAGGAAATCAAATTTGCATTCTCTAAGCAGAGCTGTCACCAGCCTCTAAGGAACTGACAAAGTCTGAGGATGGAAGCAAGTAAAGCCAGTAACCAAAGGGTTAATGGGGCCAATAAGCACAGCTGCAGCTTCTTACTCAGACCTTGTTTACTTGGTCTTAAATTTCCCGGAGTCTCCTCCTTGAGGGAGGTGGGTCAGAGGCTTGTCTTCACATCTCCTCCATTTTGTCACCTCTCAAGCCCTTTCCTCGCTGCAGCCCTTGATGTCTCAACAATCCTCTTTGCTGCCCGTCAAGCATGTGAATTAGGCAAGCCAGCCAACAGCTTTTTGCCTGTGGTCCATGGGTTCCCCCGGTGTGTAGTGGGAGTCCAGGGATAAGTCCAAGCAGCTGCCTAGGCTCTCCTTCCTAGGGACTTCCCTGGGCACCCCTCCCCCACCTGGGTGCCGCTAACCTTTGGCACCCAGTTGAACTCTTGCTGCAAGAAAATGGTTTTGGGGTTTGGATTGCACAGACAGACACCTCTTGGTGAGTACTTCGTGGGGAACAGCACCTGGGTATATTTCTTCCTCCTGTCTGGCTGGGTTCTCCCTCTCTTAGATTTCTTCCTCCCATTCCGTTGTCTCCATATAGGCAGTGTGGCTTCTCTTTGCCTCCTTTTCCAGCTTAAAAAGCTGATAAGGAAGCCATTTGGTTCAGTCAATGATGCTCCGGACTTTAGGGAGGAAGTAGAAAGTTATTTGGTTCAGTTGGCAAAGCCTTAACTTTTGGGGAAGAACCAACACTCACAGAGGTACTCTGGGCTTCATTTGGTTTGTTTACTGCTGCAGCTTTGGGTAAACATGATAAAAACCATGTTCTAATGGAAATGACCATGTTCTAATTGGAAAATGGGAAATGACAATTTGATTCCCAGATGCAGCCCTTTGAGCTGTATTATCCAAAATAGAGCAATCTTTTTTTTTCTTTTTGAAACACTGCTCGGCCACAATATTCAGAAAAATGACCAATTAATAGATCCATGACTTATACTACTATCCTGCGATCAAATTAATTTTGTGAAAGAGAGAAACTTGGAAATTAGGCCTTTAAGATTATGTTTGCATCTTGTTTGTACATTTGTATGTGTTCATGTACGTTGTATGTTGTGAGATAATTTCTCTACCTTTGATGGTGTTGCTAAAATAAATTTGTAAAAGATCCCTATTTAGTTGGTTTAAAGGCAAGCACTTATAAGAATTGGACATTCTAAAACTCAGAAAGATAGAAACTAACCCAAATGTATTTCAAATCCATACAATCTTGGAAAATACTCAGTAGTAAAACTAACTGAAGGTTGTTGGTTTAATTAAAATGGACATGTCTTTAGAATTATCAGCATTAAATGTAAAACTCTTTTTCTATTTGTGTTTTCTGAAAGTCAAATAAGTTCATGTTATCTCCATTGCAAAATTTGTCAGGAAAAAAAAAAACCTGAGAACTTTGTCAATGCCTTAGGAAGTTTTATGGGTAATCTAGGAACAAATAGATATAAACAACTTTAATAAATGTAATTAAGAGCACTGAAAACAAGGGAAACAACTCTGTATGCAAGGAAAGCAAGACTGGTTATTTACAGAGAGAAAGCATAGGACAAAACCCGAGTGAGTGTAAAAGGAAGGTTTGGAGAAGGTTTGCGAGAAGGGGATCTTTGGAAGGGAATTTTGTGCACGGTCAGGACTAAGATTATGGACATTAGTGTGTAAACCAGTGTGCTGGGGAGTGATCAGGACCTGGGGAGGAGAAGAGAGGGTAAGAACAAGGTTAAGCTGGAGCTGAGCGGTGGCACATCAACAGAAGCCTTAGCTGACTCGCTGAGGAGTTCCAAATGTTGGATTGCCCTTCAGAACCCTCCTAAATTGGGAAAAAAGGACTGGACTGTTACACCCTCATATTGAACAGTCATTGGATGTGAGCACCTGGGAGGAGGGCATGCCCTTGGCAAGGCGGCTGTCTTCAGTCAGGGCGATGGCATTGGAGAGTTGGGGACCGTTGGTGATGTTCCTGTAGCCAAGAGGCCGACATTCCTGACGGGGATTCGGGTCGGCACATCCCAGCACCCGCCACAGGAATCCGGAATCCGATCCACAGGGTGCCCTGGACCTCCTGGTCTCCACATCAACATGGGAGGTGACAGGTAAGAAAAAAGGAGAGACTGTGTCATTTTTTAAAATTCATCTTATTGGAATGAATGAGTCTTAATATCATAAGTATACCAGTAAAAGATTAGAATTTGGTTTTTCTCTCTCTTAAAATGAGATTTTTCTTGGATTATTGGTCTAAATTATGAACAAAGATTTTTTAACTTTAATCTGCCTAGAAAAACAAAGCTTCTATGTTTTGTCTTTATTAGGTCTTTGATTACTTAACACTGAATCTTCTCAATATTAAAAGAACTAAGTTTTGTTAACAACTGAGTAACCCTCTGCATTTACCTTTAGAATCTTATTGCCACCTTGGCTAAATTTATAATATTATAATGATCCGTAATTCTATTTAGGCATGTGCTTTAAAACCTTGATATTTTATAAAAACGTCCCAAAATTCAGCGTCTCAATTAAATCTTTTTGACTAATTAGGCCTCTTTGTTATGTCAAATCACACGGGAAGGATTATCAAGTAAGCGATGAGAAACCTCCTTAGGTTATGTTACATGGTTGAATCCTAGAACTGTTCAGAAATTATATAAAATTCCTAAGGTTTGATATGTACTGGTATAATGCAGTCACTTGTAATTCTAATTGTTAAAGTGTTGTGTGCCACAGAATTTTCTTATCAATTGCATTGTAATGACAAATACGGGTCTCTGGTATCTTTTTTTTTTTTTTAATGTTTTATTTATTTCTAGGAGAGAGAGAGAGAGACAGCGTGAACAGGGGAGGGTCAGAGAGAGAGGGAGTCACAGACTGAAACAGGCTCCAGGCTCCGAGCTGGCAGTCAGCACAGAGCCCGACGCGGGGCTCGAACCCACGAACCGCAAGATCATGACCTAAGCGAAAGTCGGACGCTTAACCGACTAAGCCACCCAGGCGCCCCGGGTCTCTGGTATCTTTAAGGTCATAAAACTAAACTAAGAATTTCTGGTACTAATGGGAAAACTACAAACACTCTTGTTAAAAACATTGCTGGTTCTCTAATGTTTGCTATTCCAGATTTAAAGCTATCTATGATTTATAGAAATTTTGTAAAACATTCTTCTGTAAACAAATATTTACATTTATCTTTATCTCCCTACCTGATCCCTCCAGAGTTCAGAAACTTCCAGTGAATACTCTTCTGTTTTCATGGCTGTGTATTTATTTGCATAGGTTTAATACAAATCTGTTCTCCTGATGTCAATTAGAATCATTGGAATCAATCATTCCATTCCAATCAATTGGAAACATTGATTATATTACCCAAGACTTTGGCAGGAATGTCCTAATTTAGTTCTAATATTTGCTAGTATTTGTAGACTCAGCTATGACCAGACAGCTTTAAGGAACTAAGGTTGACTTCATGAAGCCAATGAAGTCCCTTTAAAAAAATCAGCCTGATAACTTGCTTACAGGGTTCCAGCAGCCTTCTCGGGTGAGTAAAGAAGGTCACTTCCTGGCAGTTGCAAGAACCTCAGGATATCTGGGGAACCTCAAGGAGAGAGGAATTCACCCAAACCGAGAAGTATTGCAGGTGAAATCTGATGGCAGTGATTTGGCTTGGCTTCAGAGCCTTGAGAGGCAATCAATGGTTCAATCTGAAATTCCTCATGAAAAGTTCCAGGAAAGCAGGCTTAAAACACAAGCAAACCAACAAAAACCTATATGGCCAATCACTGTTTTGCTGCACTTGGGTAAATAATTGGGCCAAGTTTGTCATAACTGGACCTATTTTACAAATCAGTGCTAATTTAATTAATTATCTTTGGAAATGAGGGTGACTTTAGAGAAATTCTATTTCAGTCACACACCTTTGTGGAAGTTAGATTCTAGCTCTGATTAACTGTCTTTTGAGTGTTTGCTGCTTGCCTATAAAACTGAGCTAGATTCTGAATTCTTCTGGTTTCCTGCAATATCTGGCTATGACTCTCCAAACTAGTATTCCTATTTTCTCCCATTCTTTTAACATGCAATCACTGAGAAATAAAACTGATCTTTTTCCTGAAGCCCTGCAAACTGAAACTAGACAACTGGAGGTAAACTTCAAGAAACACTGCCACAATGCCTCATGTTTAGACCATCTTCATGCCTGTTGCTACATCAACCACTCAAAGATCACCAGAGACCTGCAGATAATTGAGCAAGTTTATTCCAGCCATCCTGATTTGATAGATTTGCCATTGGAAAATCCAGACTTTGAGATATTTATGGACAAGAACAATTGTATGGATCAAAGACATTAAGAGCTGGTTGCAGTGGTGACTCATCAGCTCTTGTCCACTGCTGAGGACACCAGAAATTAGACTGATTGCCCAAAGGAACAACTGGGCAGATCAAGCTACCAGGCTGTCAGCCTATACTAACATCCAAAACCCTCTATAATTATAGGCTTTAGTACCAGACATAGATTTAACTAAAGTATCAGTGCCAGTATTCCTTGGAGGATCAAAAAAAAAAGCTAAGGAATACAGATTTAAACACCATGATGACATTAAAGCTGGCTGGAAATATAATGAATTCTTATTCCAGAATCTCTTATGGGAGAAATAATTAACTATATTCACCAAAGCATTCACCAAACTCACTATATTATGGGTGAGATGCTACTCTTCAATGGATCCGAGAAGTATATTGCAGGTCCTAGTCTTTAGAGAACTATCAAAAGACATGACAGCTCTAAAAAAGATTGCAAAAACAGTCCTAATACTGGGCCAGTTCCAGTGCTAAAAGGTATGCAACATAGGGGCACCAAACCAGAAGAAGACTGGCAGGTAGATTTTACCATGATACCAAAAACAACAGATAATTGTGACATTTGCTAGTACTTGTAGGCAACTTTACAGACTGGGCTGAAGCTTTTCCATGCTATTCAGAGAGGTCCTCAGAAACTGACCAAACACTTTTAAGCAAAATCATTCCTTGGTTTGGATTGCCACTAATAGTTCAGCGCGACGGTAGAGCTGCATTTGTGGCAAACACCGCACAAGCAGTGTCCAAAGCCTTGAGAATTAACAGAAATTAAACTTCCTGGAGACCGGAATAAACTGGAAAAACAGAATAAATGAACTTCGGCTAGGATATGCCAAGAAACCAAATTAGGAAAAAGCCTTACCAGGTGTCCTGCTTTGGGTAAGAGCGGCTCCTTAAAAGCAGGCTTTGTTTAAGTCCCTGTGAAATGTTAGGGATGACTCTACACTTTTTTTTTCATAACTTCAGAGTTCTGGGGCACCTGAGTGGCTTAGTCAGTTAAGCATCTGGCTCTTGATTTCGGCTTGGGTCATGATCTCATGGTTCGTGAGACTGAACCCCTCTGCCAGCACAGAGCCCGCTTGGGATTCTCTCTCTCTCTCTCTCTGCCCGTCTCTTGCTTACTCTCTCTCTTTCTCTCTCAAAATAAATAAACATGGAAAAAAAAAGTATCCGATTTCCTATCACCAGTCCTTTCAGGAACTCTATCAGGTATGTTCAGTACGTGCATTTGCTTCCGGCAGGGTGAAGAACCCCACAGGTGTGCCCTTACAGCACCCGAATCCTGGACTTCTTGTGACTGAAGACTGGAAGACCAAACACCCAAAGCACCAACTCCAACCTCCTTGTACAAGACCCTGTGAGATGCTGTTGACCACCCATTCCTCAGTGAAACTAAAGGGAATTAAGTCATGAATTCATGACATCAAATTACAAGGATCCACAGGTTCCTTGCATCCTGTCAGCAAGGAGAACATCAAAAAGAACCCCGGGTGGACCAGCAAGCCTCTGAAGGACCTGTAACTACTCTTTGGGAAAGCCAGTTCAAAGAAATCCATGGATAAGTGCTGTAAGCTACTTGGTTACAACAAATCTCCCCTAAGGCCCTAGATAAAATATAGTACAAGAACTATTATAGGAAGTATAAAAATCCAGGTAATGTACAATGTTGGGTTTCAGCGTAGAGCTAAAGATTGCTGAAAGAATGCAGAAAGCTGTCATTCCTCTCATCCTGATCTCTGCCCCATTTTAGCAGGAAATGACTAGAATGGTCATTGTCCCGATTCCCTCAAGAATGAGAAAGGATCAAAAGACAGGGGATGGAGACTGGTAACCAAAGCGTTAAAAGGACTAATAAGCACAGATGCAGCTTTTACCCGGACCCTGTTCATTTGCCCTTAAATCTCACAACTCTCCTCCTTCAGGGAGGTGGACTGGAGGCTTGCCCTCCTGTCTGTTCATCTCGTCCTTTGGCCGCCTCCTGAATAAACCCTTTCCTTGCTACATGCTCCGTGTCCCAGAGATGGTCTCTGCTGTGCATTGGGCAGATGGACTTGGGTCTGCTTACAAAACAAGTTCTCCTATACTTGCACTGTTTTCGTTTGTCTTGCCTGACACCTAGACTTCATAGTACATCGATTACAACTTCTCAATCTTTGATTCATTCAATCAACAAATAGCTATTATGCACCTACTGTGTGGCAGTCCTTGGCATAAGTACTGGCTATCAGGGGTCAACATTGCATGCTCCCTGCTCTCATGCAGCTTCATCAAGTTATCCACAAGTGCATATTTACAAACAGACTTAATGTGGCTTGGGGAGCATAGGAAAAAGGGTTCCTGAAGATGGACATGAACTGAGAAGAAGGAGGAAAGCCAGAAGGGTGTGGCCAATGGACAATATGAAAAATAATCATGGGATTTTGCCACATGGAATTTACTGATGACCTCAGAATTTTGTTGATGTTTCTAACGTAGAAGCCAGACAATAGTGTTCTGGGGGAGGGGGGGGCGGCGGGAGGATAAGGAATTTAGACAGCAGGAAAAACAAAAACAAAACCCCACTTTCAAGAGGTTTGGTAGGGAAGAACAGAGCAGAGAGAATGCTAGCTGGAGGGTCTGAGGACAAAAATAAAAACCTAGTAGTTTAGTCTTCTGTCATCTCAGCTGTCTATACCCATCTCTGCCTATAATGAAAATAGCATGTGGACCACATAGCTGCCCAGAGTGAGTGGTGCCTGGGGACAGGAACCAAAATTATACTCACACAGGAACATTCATTTGGTAAAGTTTAATATAGGCAAAAAAGTTCAATTATAGAAAAACCATCCTTTGGACAAGGCAGTAGCTTTATGAACCATGATACCTCTTTCATTTACAATGGGATTTCTACCTGTTTCAATTGAAGATATTTTTTAAATTTCTGGACACACTGGACTAGCATAATTAGGCTCAACATTTTGTTTTAAATTTACTATCTCTTAATAGTCTGTTATATGAACAAATCTATGCTAATGAGTGTGCTAACATTCCACTTTAGTGGATTATGTAGACCCATGGCATTTCACAGCCTGATTAAATAAAATATTTAGAGAGAAAATTAACTCTTTTAAGGCAATAGCAGATTATTTCTACTCTGGGAGTCAGTGCTGCTGCGGCTGAAATGAATCAATCCGGCATCTGCAACACAGTAAAACAAAATACTTTGAGGATAACATTCTACATGTTTATAGTCCCCTTGAAGTCATTTTTACTGAGTTTTGGAATGCCTCTACTTTCATGTACATCAACAAGTCTCAAATTTACGTTAATTGCATAAGAAAGCACATAAACTACCATTTTATTTACAGAAACAGATTAGTCTTCCCTGTGCTAAAAGGACACCTCTAATATTTAAAAAGAAGAATTGGAAGCTAAGTAACTAACTAACACTATACTCACAGAAGGCAGGCATCCTTAACTGAAAGCCAGGAAGAAAGAGCCTGATGGCATTCCAAGTGTTAAATAGATTAATTCACAGAAATTGATCCAAGAGCCTGGGGTGTTCTCTCTGCTACTGTTTCTCTTGACATTCTCGCCTCTGGCTACTATCTATTTTTCTACAAAGAAAGTAGGAAAACAGCATGTCTAATAAACTCAGAGGGCGTCACTGTTGATCAGATATGGAAACCACATTCTCAAAAAAAAAGGAAGGAAGCCAACCTGCAGACCTTGTTGTGGTATGTAAGACCCACTGACTAGAAACAAATTTTAAAAGCTATTCAAGTTCGCCAGCCTGGATGCTCCTCTTTTTCCTCAAGAACTAAGCAGAAGAAAAATGCCAGGGTTATTTTGGAAGCACCGAATTACAAGATCTGGAATAAGCAGCTTCATCAGACAGGCAGCTAGAAAATCCTATTCGCAAAATAGCTCCCACTAGCTTCTTTTATGTCCGAAGTGAGACTCAATTTTGGCTAGAAAATGCATGCCTGTCAGCGGTAAGGAAGAGGTACGGTGGCTCTTCCCCACCCCACCCCCGCCCCCATCAGAAACACCGTTGCCTGGATGAATGGACCGCGGGAGCGCTGTGTCTTCCACGCGCAGAACTGACCCGGGTACAGTCGCTGTCAGTCTCCAGTACTAAAGGACACTCTCTTTGAGGCGCCCGGGGAGAAGCCGGCAGCCGGGGCTGCACAGCGGCCCCGACCCTCCGGGCACGAAGGTCAGTAAGGTAGCCAGGTTAACGGCACAAAAGAGCGGAGGGGCGAACTCCGGCACCTTCGCTTAGGTCTCGGGGCGTTGGCGCAGAGAGAGCGGTTCCCGGAGCC